>NC_069125.1:12404116-12629116 GCF_026914265.1 Mya arenaria | reverse complement strand
TTTAATGTTTAGTTCACGTGTGGAGCTTTCTCGCCAAATATGGTGTTTGGTGTCGTGAAACACTAAAAATCAGTGTTATTTCGCGTGCAAATTGGTCAATTTTCCGTAGAATATATTAGGAATTGATTAAGTAATATGTGAACAAAACAACACATTTCGTTTTGCATTGCAAGTAGCCGAAATGAATAGTACAACATAGATCAGGGGAGAGAACTGCCGCAAAGAAGAAAGTCGCAAAACATTATATTATACATTTGACAGCAAACGAAACTCCTCGGCCATTTTCTTTTGAAGCAACCTCGGATGTATATGGACGGCTTACAATGTCAGAAATCTTTACACTTTCACTACGCTGCAAGTCGATCGCGTAGTAATATCGATTTAGAAGTTAATCTTAATGACTTAACTCTTGGGAATCTTAATTTGCAATAATTTGCAATAATACACGTCACTGCCAATCAATTTTAACTTTGATGTACACATATATGTTAAAATACTACATTTAATAAATGATAATATTCAAAATTTCTCGACTGATGTACCGGCATTCATCCGAGTTTGTTTTCGATCGAAAATGGCCGAGAAGTTCCGAATGATTAGACAGGACCGAAGAATGACACTGCTTTACCGGAGGTATGTGATTCATAAAACTGTGGCCAAATATTACATACATAATTCATTGGCCCTGTTTAAATCACCGACACTCATTACTTCCGGTCAGTTTAATTCCGGCGCCTCGACCACTGAGATTCACGCAAGAGTACAGTTTTGACCAGTTGACCATGCAAATGAAATACGAAAGGCGTCTGACTGTTTACCTGCTTGGCACCTATGCCATTATTCAAACTCATTAGGGTATGAAATATAATTATTGATATTGGTGATGATACGTTCAACATGAAAATCTGTTTGTTTTAGGATTAAACTACTTGTGAAAACGTTAATAATACTTGAGCCTATTAGTCCAGTCGACTGTGGGCTTTGAATTCCGAACCTAGACAAGTATACCCAAGGACAGTTGAATTGGCGACAGAAAATACAGTTAAAGTTGGCACGGAATATATATCTCTGAACTGATTTCAATGATACGATATACTGAACTACAATGTACTTTGTGGTGTTATATTCCAGGGGCGTAGATATACTAGAAATGATATGCAGGCCCGGGGGTTCGGAAACATGCGCCCCACGAATTGTTTAATGCAGTTGGCGCTTAGGAACGTTTTAACTCTATCATGGAATAAAAAAAGCTCACAACGAAGACAGCTTAAAGAAGGACAAGCACATACTCTTACCTGAAGTATATACCCTCTACCCCTCAAGTTTTAAATGCATGTTTTATTTACGATGTATTTCAAAATCCTATTTTTTAAAAGCATATGCAGGCCCTAGCCAAAAGTGACGCTACGTGGAGCTACGCCGGTGTATTATGGTGTTGAAAATACTGATTTGAACTATTTTATATATTTGTTACAAAATATTGATAGTAGTTTTTCGGTCCCCCGTTTTTAAAAAAAATCCTGGTGTTTTTTTGGCTTTGACCCCTACTCAAAATGTGTCAATAGGCAGGCCCTAGGGTTGAGACAGGCTAAATGGAGCGCTTCTGCGACGATTTTATAAGAAATAACATTTATTTAAATATATGCTTACAGCCCATGAATAATACATATTGCAAACATTCTTATCATAACAAAATAGCATCCCGGTATCTTTGTATAAGATAAGCAATCTTACATCCAGTGTAATAAGACAAATGTATTATATATAAAGTTATCAATTAAATGTGAGAAGGTGAAGTGTATCATAGAAGATGTATTCTATTATCAACAATATATGATGTATTATTTTCAACAATATATGATGTATTATTTTCAACAATATATGATGTATAATTATTAAAATGTAGAGGGAAAAAATGAATGTTTATAGAATTATTCGAATCCTTTTGCTTAATTATGTGTTGAGAAGATAAGCTAGGTGAGAAAACGTCTAGATTAAAGATATACTGACATACAGACATACGGACATACGGACATATATACATACAGACTTACAGCCATACGGACATACGGACACACAGACAAACATGCGGACATACAGACATACATACACACAGACATACAGACACACATACATACAGACATACAGACAAACATACATACATACATACAGACATACAGACATACAGACAAACAGACATACAGACACACAGACATACCGACACACAGACACACAGACATACAGACAAACAGACAAACAGACATACAGACACACAGACATACAGACACACAGACACCAAAATATACAGACAAACAGACATACAGACAAACAGACATACAGACACACAGACATACTGACATACAGACAAACAGACAAACAGACATACAGACTAACAGACACACAGACATACAGACAAACAGACATACATACATACAGACATACAGACACACAGACAAACAGACATACAGACAAACAGACATACAGACATACAGACACACAGACACACAGACATACATACATACATACACACAGACACACAGACATACAGACATACAGACATACAGACATACAGACACACAGACACACAGACATACAGACATACAGACATACAGACACACAGACATACAGACATACAGACATACAGACACACAGACATACATACAGACATACAGACACACAGACACACAGACATACAGACACACAGACATACAGACATACAGACACACAGACACACAGACATACAGACACACAGACACACAGACACACAGACATACAGACAAACGATGCCAATGCGTCAATGGTAAAAAGAAACCATTGAAAGGACTAACACGGTCATTATTTATAGCACTGAACCTCACCAGCGATAACAGATCGTTTCTGTCAATAAGCGTAACCCACGGGCAAGCCGGGGTGCCAGGGACGGCCGCGAGTGGAACCTAAAATTGAGATTCATCAAAACCATTTAACTGACATATTAATGTTAGAATCGTATATCATATGTAGCTATACGACCGACCGATTCATGTATTATTTAATGCACCTAAATTGGCTCCACGCGAAGCCATAATTTCCCCGGACATAAAACTTGTTACTGAAACAGACCCGGCATTGAGGCGGACGCAGGAAGGCGCCAATCGAGTAAAAACACCGCCCGGCCCGGGCTAAATCCTCGTTCTGGTTCCTGTCATTGTACGAAAATATAATTAGATAAAAGTAGTTTGATGCCAAATCAGCTCTCGGTTAGCCCTGATTTATGTTGCTTTTATTCTATTATACAGCCTTTTTTCTGTACAGTTTCTGCATGGCATGAGTGTACCATTGCCGTGTTGAAAGGTGACGCGACCGCAACATCATCACTCCGGTTCTTTTTGGGGTTTGATGTATTTGAGGGTAATATACACTAGCGGATCCAGGGGGCAGGGGGCGCACCCCCCCCCTCCCCTAAAATCGTCCAAGTTTACTTTTTATTTCAATATATGAGAAAAATAATTGGCCCAAATTGCAGACATACAATACACACTGTTGAATACCATTTGTTTTCAATACAAAATATAATGAAATAATGATATCATATTGGTCAAATTCCATCAGTGCTGAATACAAATTGTTACTAAAAATAAAAAAAAATATTAGGGAATAATGATATTATATAATATTTATATTATTATAGAAGTCCATAGTATATAGAGAAGTTTTTATAAAGAGTGCTATTTTGTGTTCATTGAGATTTAAATATTACTCGATACAATGAGCTATGTTCTTTTATTTAAAACATAAACAAATGTGATACGGTGTATCAGGTCAAAATATATAAAGAAGAAACGCATTCAATGACTAAAATATGGTAACTCGAAATTTGAAGGTAAAACATATGAACATAAATCATAATTAACTAATTTCTTTTATTTGACAAGTAAACATAGGTGATTGGATTTATAATCAGGTCAAAAAAAGATATAAAAAGAAGCAGAAGAAACGCGAAAAAATGGTAACTTGAAATTTGAAGGTAAAACGAAAGGGAATTAATCAAAAGCCGATTCCATGCCCCAGTCGTTGGTGGCACAGCAATATAAACCATGATGAAAGACAGGTTTTATCACCACAATCTGAGCATGGCTTTCAAAGAATACAGCAAAAGCTTCAAACGGTACGTAACATTATGTAAACATAACGGTATATCATCTATCTACCCCTAAATCTCTCTTTCAAACAGCCGAGGGGTGGGAATCGTGCGCGTACAAGAATCCGTATTTCTCCAATTTCAGAACAACATTTTGACATCATGTACGATGGTCCGTCTACAAGATTACTTTAAGTGTAAAACATGACGCCTGCCAGCCTCAATTACAGACTTTCTACGTCGTCCGAAACGATTACGGCGTAAAAGAGAAAACATCGACGATAAAAATCGATAATGTCGATCTGGTGGCTGATCGGTAATGAACACGGTCAATTATCGGCAATTCTTACAAGCGATACTGCAAAAATGTTGCAATGTTATCTAAGTGGTCAAGTATGGCAGGAAATAAAGGTCCGAGAAATTAGCGATGACACTTGTCTTCTACATCCAGATGACCACTGGGTTTTAAATGCGAGATAGCCACTGGAACAATCATCGTTTATCACCGATTTACGCCAGAACATGTTTTTGTCTGAGATACATCGCGTTAGGGCTCTGAATCATCAACATGTCATGGGAGACTCATGCTAAAAACAATAAGAAAAAAAACTACTTGTATAAAAGATGATAAAAAATATGGGGTTAATTGTCCTCGAATCATGTTGTAAAAATTACATCAAACCATAAAGGTGCTCTTATTGGCATGTTGCTAAAATTAACATCAAACCTTAAAGCTGCTCTTATTTGCTTTGCAATAAATCAAGAAAAACCTGCCGGTCATCGTTGCCTGATTTTCATATAAATGTACACGCCACAAGGTTTGTTTTATGGCGTGAAAGTGTTCGTTTACACTCATCCTGACTTTTTTCTTACAGACATTTGACCTTTTGTGACAACGGCGTCACGTGATTTATATTTAAACGTTAACGTATCGCATCAGACGTGACAATCAAACGTTTTGGTCACAAAGCGTTTAGGCGACGTGCGTCTAAGGGAACTCGGTGCAAGCATTGAAAAAAGTTAACAGAACAAGCGTTAACAAGATAAAGATGCGCTCTTCTGAGGACTAAACACGGAAATCTGTGTAACGTACCTGGTTACGACGTGACGATAAGCAATCTAAACGGTGATTAAAACTTAACGACTTTTGCGGGGTGGTCCCATTATCAGTTAGCGGTAAAATCAAAAGCCCAAATTACCGTCCATCGAATGATCAACAAGGAATTACGTCAACAACAATACCATATGACAAGCATACTGCATGTAAAAATGCTCATTATTTTCTGTTCTTAGTAGCTTTCAGAAATTCGTACATCCTTGATTATTGGGGATAATTACAGATGTACGCAAATTAACAAATTTCTTGTTATTGATGCAGTCAATTATCCGCCATTAGGACCGACTGCCGTGTATTCTGAAGCGCCGCTGTAAACCATGGATGGAACTCAATTATGCGGTGCTGCCTCTGAAAAGGACCGTCGTGGAATAATCAAGCCATTGTTCACTTCATTAAACACTCTTTATGATATTCTAAGAGATTGTCCGGCCTGGGCAAATTAGCCCCTTCTAGGCACCATATGTGATCAATGAAAAGCCGCTTTAAACATTCATGAGGCCGTTTTCGAGGCATTTGTAAAGAGAATCGGCTAAAAATTGGGAATATTATTCAAGAATTATACACTTTGGTGATTTCGCGTGTAAGAAGTAATTTTCTTTCTTGGAATTGACCGTTTATTGTGTTAATTGCATTTTGTCTCATAAATATTCAATCGTTTTGCCATTTAGTGGTTTCCTTACGATTCATATCCCAAGCCATTTTGATTATGTCAGCGTGGTTATAAAGAAAAATGCGTTCTTTAAAACATTGAAAGCTTTATCACTCCTAGAAAACGCCAGAATGCACAAGAGCTTGTAAGGAGAAATTACCAGCCTCGCTTCGGATCAGAATTCATCGCGCACGCGCTAATCATCGGATAACATCGTATCTGATCGATGTAAACAATATGATTGGTTCCGTGTGAGTGACGTGCTGATTAATTGTGTTTGACAGACGACATCAGGAAACAGAAGTGTATTTTATTATATACGTTGTAACACACGAGATAAATGATTTCGTTACCTCACTGGCAACATTAAAGCATCAAAACACTTACCTTGTACAAGCCAGCGGCCCTGATGCCAGTGGAAGTATCTAGTAGTGCCACGGATGTCAAGGCAACCACACCTTGTCCAGGATTTGCCAAAAGCAAGGGAGTGCTTATCTAGAAAACCCCGTAAAATTGTTTACGATCAAAATAGAACATTAACAATGGCTTACAATTGTAAACATATTTTGTTCTATCCATGATAGACACACAAAAACAATATATAGCCATAACACTATAATGCAGCCATGGGGTAATATAATGGACGAACATCTCAATACCTATAAAGCTGCACTCTCAAAGATTGATTGTTTTTACAACTTTATTTATTTATTTTGTTGTGTTGGAATGAACCATTGTTTGCGTAAATGTCTGGAAACCAGTTATATAAGACTGCTGACAAAAGAGCAGATCGGAGTATTCACTTTCTTTCGAAAATTAATGGGGTGTTTTAATGGCTAAAAACGTTATTAACGATTTAAGAAATCAATAAAAATTCGGCAGTTTTCCAAATGATTGATATCCGTTCTATTATGATTCTTATGATCTTATATGATTGAATTGAAAACATTGATGTCGAAATCAGCTGATTTTGAGACAAAATAATTAAAATAGGTCAACACTGTCAATCTGTCAGAGTGCAGCTTTCAGATGGAGGAAAGTCATTACAAAATTAATATACATGTAGCATTTAATAACATCCGATGTTTAATTATCATGCACGATATTTAACTAATTAAAAAGGACCAGGTTACTAGACCAATCTGACGTCGGAAGCTCCAGGACGCTGATCGTACAGCACAGTAACGTCAATATTGCCGCCAGTTTGGTTTGGGCTACAGGGCGAAAACGGGGTCGACTCCCATTTGGAACTCCTCGGCCATTTTTCCATCGAAAGCAACCTCGGATGTATGCCGGTACATCAGTAGAACTAGTTCGTAAAATTTTAAATAATAGTATCAATTGATTTTAGTGTTTTGATGAGAAGTTTGTATATCTAAGTTTGAATTGATTACCACTGTATTATTGCATACATAATTAAGATTCCCAAGAGTTAAGTCATTAAGTCTAACTGTTGAAATTACTACGCGATCTTCTTCCAGTAGTTAAAGATTTCTGACGTTGTAAACCGTCACGATGTATATTATACATAAGAATTTGTCATCGACGGAAAATGGTCGAGGAATTCCGAATGAGTCGTCTCCTTCAAAGTCATCAAAATTCGTCGCCACCACAATACGGCGTTACCAAGGACATTGTTAAGTGTATTACATCTTCTAAATGTGTTGGTGATGTTTATAATACAGAAATAATTGACATACTTTCTGATAACGGCATAGCTATCACAAAGAATCAAACGGCGCTTCAAGAGAGCCAAACTTTAAGAATGTTCCAATTTCAGAAGCGGAGACCAGGTTGTCGTTTGGCACGTTACAGTATAAAGCGAACAGCTAAACCTGCTGAAATAATTCATTATCAAATTTTATTATCCTCAATTAAGGTTCTTCACAATAAGGCTACTAAACTTAACAAGATAATTGAAAATTCAAGGCTTATAGGTAAGAGTTTGCGAACAACTTGGCAGCGGTTTATTGTACGCCCGACGCCAAGAGTCTATGAATGTATCGTCTGAGAGGTATATACAAGGCTCCTGACTAACACTCATGGTCAATGGTCATTATGTGGTCAAACAGAGAGTGACCACTAGAAAGACGCGTTGAACAAGACTCGAAGATAAGCGGAGAGGTCATTACATACTGTTGATAGACGTCGGGGATTTGTTCGAATTAGCGATTGCGCAATAATTGCCCGTTGTCGCTACCTGCAGCGCTATGGGACTGTTTACTTATGGTTTTATCAATGTTAAAGTAGTGGCCAAAACAACCGAACTTGGTATTAGTTATAATGAACTGGGTTTCCTTTAGGACTGCTAACTTTTCGAATTAAAATCAAAGAAACGCAAATACTAAACAGTAAACAATTCATGTTTCGTCCGTAGCATGATCAAGGATATGAAAAGTATTTATTATATGCTTCCGGTGATTCATAGAGATTTACCGATGAAATACAAATTGCTCACTGTTTCTGACAGTGAAATACCATTTTGATATTTTTCACTGTTTTGAATTTTTAGCTTTACAAATAAAACGTCTGGCCCCAATTTCTCGAAACTTCTTAAGTCCCTTATAACAGGATTAAGCTAATCTCACTATTTTTGTTGTTCTTTAAAATGTGTAATATTAACTTCTTTAAGAATCTTTAGAAATTATGTAGGAATAATCTGTACGATTATCAGAATAAACCATTTTGGATTTATCAAAATCCTTTTCAGTATGTATTTTGGCTAATTGAAATAAGCGACTTAAGCCTGTTAAGCTTAAGAAGTTTCGAACAATCGGGGCCAGGGCGCACAGAGCTGGGACAAAAAGGCAACGACGTCATGTCCGAAATGACGTCACGTTTGCATACAATTAGTTGCGCGTTTCAGGAAAAAATATTACAATAAAATGTCATTCTATATCCGTTTGAGGCATATAATAAAAATAAAAATTGTTTGTTTTAGTGTAAGATCTCGATATATTACATCTCGTGAACAGCAAAAGTAAATACTAAAACAATAATCCTTTATTTATTTACTTATCCTTTATTCATTTATTCTAAATCCGACTCCTTAAAATTAAAAAAGGGCAAATAGGCGAAATTGTTTTGTTTTTTCTCTTACTCCTTCTAATCAAAATTACTAGATATTTGAAGTTTCAATTATACGCTAGCAATATTGGCTGCGATTCTTTCTAGTACTTTAAAACGCGATCAAATTGAACGCATTTTATCTTAGTATGGTCCGATTGGCAACATTTTGGAGCTTACTTAAGTATTTTCTGCGGGCCACTTAGTATACCTACATAATTTGTAACAATAAAACGCTCACTAAGTGAATGAAATTACTTGCCAAATAACCAAAAAACATACCAACTAATCACAAATATTGTGCTTTACTGTTTATTTCGACATTCCAAACACAATTTATGCATCCACGACAACTGTCCGTTGTAATTAAAATTATTTAAAACGGTATCGGCGCCAAGACTTTAAGAATTAATTGCCTGGGTATAAGACTAGGTTAGAGATCACTAAATTTTCTTTAAACTTCTAAGCTATTATAAGCCGTAATTACACCATATCTCTTCGAATTGTTCCTGAACATGAGGGGAATTGACGTTTGAACGAAATTTACATGTTTTAATAAACTTAAAATGTAAGCCCCCACTTCACAGTCTCCGGGATGGAAACCTCCGCTAAAATGAGCCCTTACGAAGGAAACTTTACCAATACAGTTGGTACCGAGTTGCTCATACGCTACACTCTAGAAATTAAGTTACAGTTGTATATGTATGGATATAGCTGTAATTAAAAGCTGTTGTTGTATTCCAAAGTATAACATATAAGTATAAGATACAGCTGTATTGATTGTTCTTATATTTACAAAATACTGTCGTATGTTATAGCTATACACGAGCTGTAAATATAAATAGAACTGTAATTTATGACTGTTTTAGTATTTTAGTAATAACTACAGTTGTGTCATAAATACAACATACGGATCGGAAAGGGGAAGTAACTTTGTGTTGAATTTGACCACAGTAAAGACACTGACTACTTTATGGGTACTTGTTGTATGTGTAAATAAAAGAACCAGTTCTACCTTTGGTAGTTCGTTTGGGTTTTAATACTCTGATATGTCGAGATTTTAAAATTGAGGCCGCGGAGTAAAACTGTTTTGGATCGCAATTGTTACTGACTTAGTTGTATTGTTGTACTTTTGTGCAAATGATGATTTTTGTGTCGATAACGCTAATGGGTCGGATTCAATATTAAACCTAAATCAATCTAATGGTCATACATCATAAACTTCATTCACTGTATAGGTCCGTTGTTTACATCGATCAATCCGATAAGCTATATCGCTCTTAGCTCAAATTAAAAACAGTGTTGAATAACAGCACTGATTGATAAAAATATTTAGTCTATATTCATTGAACAACAAAAACAAAATGTGGACATTTTCGCGCAGAATGGCTTCACGGAGCGACTATCAAAAATACAACTTGAGTACTATAAGAAAATTATTTCAACATTTATCATCAACAGTAAGAGTTTTGGGACTGCCGGGTGTTTTTACCTGTGGAATTGGCAGGCTGGAACACATCCACCACACCTAACATTTAATTCGTACATGTATATACTATGTTGCTATTGTCCAATCAGATGACAGGGTTTTGTTTTGTAAACTCGTCTGCCTCATATACGGATAAACAACATGGAAACCTATTTCCAGTGGAACATAAAGTTAATCTTACCTTTTAATTCATATTTGGGTTTCTATAATTTGATTTGGCCTTCTCCAAAACAGAGACACTTAAATGACAAAAGACACGTTTCTATTGGTTGGAAATCCATACAGCTGATTGGAAGAATGCTTTATAGAGTAACCAGGCTTCAGTAGTTACTATTAAAGCACATTTTTTTTTAATTCAACAATAAGAAGAAGAACAGCAATAACAACAACAACATTAACAAACACATAAAAAACATCTTCTATTGTTACTGCTGCTGCTTCTTCTTCTTCTGCTGCTGCTGCTGCTGATGTTACTGCTGCTGCTGCTGCTGCTGCTGCTGCTGCTGCTGTTAATGCTGATGACGCATACTTAATACCACTACTACAGCGACGAGACAGAAACATCATATTAAAGCAGTTACGTTATTTCATATTTGAAGGTACTTGGTCTTTGAGGGTATGTAAATGAATGACCTTTTTATAGAAAGAGATTCGCTGATAAGTATCGTTATTGGGTGTATTTTATAACATTACAATCCAATAAATACCTGTGTTATTCATTTCTGATCATCAAGGGCGAATGAATGTCTGTATCATTTGAAGAGCTCTTAATTGTTATTGCGTTTGCGTTGAAGGATTTACACGCAGTCACAAACTAAGATGTCATAGGAAAACCCCCAGTCAGACTTGAACTGCAGACGCTCGAAAAGTAAACTTCAAGCGCTTACAAGTACCCTTCATTCGGAATCCCTCTACACACTTCCAAATTTCAATTTCAAAGTTTTGACTGCATACAATAATTTACTGCAGTATTTTATCAAAATGTTATTTAAAACACATTACGAGGGGTATAAAATACATTAAGAATGTTATATAAGTGATTGTCTTTGGGGAGCAAATTTAGAGGCCAAATTTTCAAAGGGGTAATATATTACGGTGGCGCCTCCATTTAAGAGATGGATCAATTCTTTACCTATTTTGACAGCCTCGAGACGAGAAGAATTATACAGAGGAAGTTCAACTAACAACGACCAGCCGAATATCAGAACCTCGCTGGTGATCAAATAATTCTTTAATCATGTTTACGTCTGGTCGTCTTCTCTGGTCCGACATTATGCAGAGAGAGAATGGGCGGTTTTGCAAACGAGGATTTTATTCGCTAAATTATAAAGGCGACAAAAAATTTCACATTTAGTTTGCATGTGAATTAAATGCGTGTGAGATGTTAGATCAAAGATATTTCTCTTCTGAAAGACTATTTGTTCTTATGTTTCGCCCTACAATGGCCGAATAATGCCTTACTTAGTTACTTCTGAACCTGAAAGTGTATAGATAAAAGATCAAAGAGCTTTCACTTTGTACTGTCATATTTCACCCATTTCAGACTCAATGGCCCGTTTGTTTAGAATTCCGCCAAAGTTAACAACGTTGTTAACTTCCTCGATGTTAACTCTCAAATGCTTTGGAATCTTAATTGGACACATGTGTGATCTTCAGAATTTCTAACTAGGTTTCAGACACATTAAGCTGTAAATATGTTATATAGATACTAGTATATGAGTATATCACAAAATAATGAATATTTTAAAGTTAACAATAATGCTGTTGATAACGTTGTTAACTTTAACAAAGCTCTAGACAAAAGGCTTATTGTTAATTTTGCTTTTAACGTACATACAATTATAATACTACATCACACCGGTCTTTAATGGACTAAACCACATTGCTTTAAAGGAACGCACTCATGTTCATTAAAGTCAGATATCTTGTTGTTGTTGTTTTTATTTTATTTTGTGTTAAATGCTTATTTCAATGATCAAACGTCATTAACATTTTATATTCGAGCTAATTTTTAATTATTTCTTAATAATGTGACAGAAAATGGTAAATTTGGCCGAAAAGCGAGATCACCAGACCTCTCACTCTTGTGGCCGGGATCGAACCAACAAGGTCTTGCGGGAGGATGTGAATTTGCGTACCACTAGACCTCTCTCACCCTGGTGGGGCTCGAACCAACAACATTTTGGGTGAGAGGTATACCACTAGACCACTGGACCTCTCTCACCTTGGTGGGGCTCGAACCAACAACATTTTGGGTGAGATGTATATCACTAGACCACTGTACCTCTGTCACCCTGGTGGGGCTCGAACCAACAACATTTTGGGTGAGGGGTATACCACAAGACCACTGGACCACTCTCACCCTGGTGGGGCTCGAACCAACAACATTTTGGGTGAGAGGTATACCACTAGACCACTGGACCTCTCTCACCCTGGTGGGGCTCGAGCCAACAACATTTTGGGTGAGAGGTATACCACAAGACCACTGGACCTCTCTCACCCTGGTGGGGCTCGAACCAACAACATTTTGGGTGAGAGGTATACCACTAGACCACTGGACCTCTCTCACCCTGGTGGGGCTCGAACCAACAACATTTTGGGTGAGAGGTATACCACTAGACCACTGGACCACTCTCACCCTGGTGTGGATCGAACCAACAACATTTTGGGTGAGAGGTATACCACAAGACCACTGGACCTCTCTCACCCTGGTGGGGCTCGAACCAACAACATTTTGGGTGAGAGGTATACCACTAGACCACTGGACCTCTCTCACCCTGGTGGGGCTCGAACCAACAACATTTTGTGTGAGAGATATATCACTAGACCACTGTACTTCTCTCACCCTGGTGGGGCTCGAACCAACAACATTTTGGGTGAGAGGTATACCACTAAACCACTGTACCTCTCTCACCGAGGTGGGGCTCGAACCAACAACATTTTAGGTGAGAGGTATACGACTAGACCACTGGACCACTCTCACCCTGGTGGGGCTCGAACCAACAACA
This sequence comes from Mya arenaria, assembly GCF_026914265.1. Classification (NCBI taxonomy): domain Eukaryota; kingdom Metazoa; phylum Mollusca; class Bivalvia; order Myida; family Myidae; genus Mya; species Mya arenaria. The sequence continues at coordinate 12,615,667 of NC_069125.1, read as the reverse complement.
TTTTGGGTGAGAGGTATACCACAAGACCACTGTACCTCTCTCACCCTGGTGGGGCTCGAACCAACAACATTTTAGGTGAGAGGTATATCACTAGACCACTGGACCACTCTCACCCTGGTGGGGCTCGAACCAACAACATTTTGGGTGAGAGGTATATCACTAGACCACTGTACCTCTCTCACCCTGGTGGGGCTCGAACCAACAACATTTTGGGTGAGAGGTATAAAACAAGACCACTGGACCTCTCTCACCCTGGTGGGGCACGAACCAACAACATTTTGGGTGAGAGGTATATCACTAGACCACTGGACCTCTCTCACCCTAGTGGGGCTCGAACCAACAACATTTTGGGTGAGAGGTATATCACTTGACCACTGGACCTCTCTCACCCTGGTGGGGCTCGAGCCAACAACATTTTGGGTGAGAGGTATAAAACAAGACCACTAGACCAAGCAACTCCATATTAGGGGCTTCGAATGCATGGAACACGACTGAAATTAGTTGTGTGAAATTATGTTTGAAAAACAGTGTTACCTCCCTTGGTTGCTGTATAGTTTTGATACAGACAATGTACGTATATGGGATGTTTTCGGTATACATCCAGTAGTATAAAGAGCCGTTACCTTAATAGATGTTTAGAAGCTGTGCAGCTAGACGGGGGCCCGAACACGGGTTTTCCCGTTAACAGGTTGAGTGACCTTCCGTATCGCGCACACAGCTTCTCAACACCTGTATATGTAACGGTATCATGGCATACTAGCAGAGCGAGGTGAGGAATCACGTGACTTCAAAGTGGTTCTCACATGGTTCACCACGGGTCACAACCGATGTAAACAAACAATTTAATGACGTTAATTTCTAAATAACCTTTTTTTTTACAGAAATTATATCAAAATATTTTATATGATACGTCATTGATACATTTCACGTCATTAGTTCTGTTAGGTCTTTGTATACACATTGCTGAATTCGAACAAAAATAAACAAAAACTAGTTTGTAATTATTTCTCTATCAAACGCGAGTAAAATATTAGACTATATTCTGTTATATTTAAGGCAAGCCATCCATCATGAGGATGCAAAGCCTTGATGTGCATTTTAGATTTTAGATATCAACATCGAGATTATTACCTTGTTTAATTTAAATTCATTAACCTTTATATTACTTTTGCATTAATTATATGTTTGAATAACACCATATGACGCCATTATTGTGACATGATGTATCAAAGGGAGGTAATAAAAACATTAAAAAAAATATGATTACACAGCCATCTTATTAATTGTGTCTTACAGCTGCACTCTCACAGATATACCATTTTTACAACTTTTTTCTTGTCTTGGAAAGTTAAAATTTTTGCGTTAATAGCTGCAAACCAATGATACAGGATTGCTTACAAAAAATCAGATCGTAGATTTTCATATTTCCGTTCGAAAATTGATGTTTTATGGCTTAAACCGTTACTAACTGTTTAAGGAAAATGCATAAACATCAATTTTTGAACTTTTAATATCAAAATCTGCGATCTTTTTTTGTCAACAGTCTTATATAACTGCTTTCCAGGGATTTTCGCAAAAAATTGGCTCGTTCCAAGACAAAAAATAAAAAAAAGTTGTCAAAACGTTCAATCTGTGAGAGTGCAGCTTTAAAACACTGTCTAAAATCTCGGTGAAAAATATTCAAACATACCATTTGGTAACTTTGAAATGAAATTTTAGCTGTAGAATGTGTTTGTATTAATAATGGATGAATTACCTTAAAGTAAACAGGTGACGCAGAATCGAGGCTAGTGAGTAAATTATGTGTAAACAAATTACGGACCACAAGCTTGTAATAATGTTTTATACCACGTGTTTATTACCTCAGCTCTTGTTAATCACCGAATCACTTTTTAATTGAAACAAATAACATCGGTGCAACAAAATGTTTAATCAAATTAATGTTCACACGTTACAATGACAAATTATTTCCCGCTACGTAATTTTTAGTATAACACACACACACAGAGTAATCAATGCTTTGATGCAGATTAAGGTCGGTGGCATTGCTGCTGATTCAGATGCAACATAGAGGGGACCGTTGGAGATTTGTAAAAAGTGTGAAAAGGTGGAGAAATATATAAGAAACGAAAAGGGGAGAGAGGGGAAAGAAAAGAGTGGGGAAGTAAGCAAAAAATGATTGAAAGGGATGACAAGTGGAGAGGGGGGATAGAAAAGAGTGGGGAAGTATTCAAGAGATGATGAAAAGGGGGTGGCAAGGGGAGAGAGGGGATAGAAAAGAGTGGGGAAGTATTCAAGAGATGATGGAAAGGGGGTGGCAAGGTGAGAGAGGGGATAGAAAAGAGAGGGGAAGTATGCAAGAGATGATGGAAAGGGGTGGCAAGGGGAGAGAGGGGATAGAAAAGAGTGGGGCAGTAAGCAAGAGATGATGGAAAGGGGGTGGCAAGGGGAGAGAGGGAATATAAATAATCGGGAAGTAAGCAAGTGATGATGGAAAGGGAGTGGCAATGGGAGAGAGGGGATAGAAAAGAGTGGGGAAGTAAGAAAGAGATGATGGAAAGGGGTGGCCAGGGGATAGAAAAGAGTGGGGAATTATGCAAGAGATGACGAAAAGTTGGTGGCAAGGGGAGAGAGGGGATAGAAAAGAGCGGGGAAGTAAGCAAGAGATGATGGAAAGGGGGTGACAAGGGGAGAGAGAGACGGGGGTAGAAAGAGTTGGGACTGAAAGAGATGGAAATGGGGCTACAATGTAAGAGAGAATGAGTAGAAAAGAGTAGGGAAGTTGGGAAGCCGTGAAAGTGAAGAGACAAAGGAAATTCGAGAAGTGTGTAAGAATGGAGGGGGGGGGGGGCAAGGGGATAAAGGGGATATAAAAGAGTAGGATAGTATGCAATAAATTATGAAAAGGGTGTGACAAGGGTATAGAGAGGGTAGAAATGAACAGCGAGTATGCAGGACGCGGAAGGGAGAAGACAACGGAAGAATAGAGAAGTGCGTAAGAGAAGAAAAGGGTCGGTTACAAAGGGAGAGAGCTGGTATAACAAAATGGGTAAGTATGCAGGAGATGATGGGAAGGGGGCAAGGATAGAGAGCATGAAGAATAGAGTGGAGACTGTTATTCCATGGGGTGACAATAGGAGATATGAGGGTGAAAAGAGTGGGGAAGTATGTAAGAGATGGAAGATTTCAAGAGTGAAGAGTATTGAAGATTGAGAAAGTATGTTAGGTATGGCAAAGGAAGAGAGGAAATATCAAAAGAATGGGAGGTATGTAAAAGGTTATGGAAAGGGTGTGATAAGGGGAGTGAGAGCATAGAAAAGAGAGGGAGGTGTGTAGGAGATGATTGAAAGAGTGTGAAAAAGAGACAGAGGTTGTAGAAAAACGTGGGAAGATTGTTAGAGATTATAGAAAGGGTGTGAAAGGGGGGGGGGAGAGGGGATAGAAAGGAGCAGGCAATTAGTTAGGGTATCATGGAAATGCTGTGAAAAGGGAGATAGGGGATAGAAAGGAGTGGGGAAGTAGGAAGAATATTATGGAAAGGATGTGAAAAGGGAGATAGGGGAAAGAAAGGAGTGTGGAAGTAGGTAAGATATTATGGAAAGGATGTGAAATGAGAAATAGGGGATAGAAAGGAGTGTGGAAGTAGGTAAGAGATTATATAAAAAAAACGTGAAAAGGGAGAGAGGGGGTAGAAAGGAGTGTAAAAGTAGCTAAGAGATTATGGAAAGGATGTGAAATGAGAAATAGGGGATAGAAAGGAGTGTGGAGGTAGGTAAGAGATTTTGGAAAAGGATGTGAAATGAGAAATAGGGGATAGAAAGGAGTGTGGAAGTAGGTAAGAGACTATGGAAAAGGATGTGAAATGAGAAATAGGGGATAGAAAGGAGTGTGGAAGTAGGTAAGAGATTATGGAAAAGGATGTGAAATGAGAAATAGGGGATAGAAAGGAGTGTGGAAGTAGGTAAGAGATTATGAAAAGTATGTGAAATGAGAAATAGGGGATAGAAAGGAGTGTGGAGGTAGGTAAGAGATTATGGAAAAGGATGTGAAATGAGAAATAGGGGATAGAAAGGAGTGTGGAAGTAGGTAAGAGATTATGGAAAGGATGTAAAAAGGTCGAAAGTGGTTGAAAAAAGTGGAAGGCATGTAAGAAAAGATAAAAAAAAGTGTGTGAAAAGGGAGAGATGGTAGAAAGTAGTTGGAAGTTCAAGAGATGGAAACGGTGTGACAATGGAAGAGTGAGTAAGCGATGGAAGTCTAACAGAGGGCTTGCAAGAGTGGAAAAGTGTGTAATACATGTAAGCGAGAGAGAGAGAGAGAGAGAGAGAGAGAGAGAGAGAGAGAGAGAGAGAGAGAGAGAGAGAGAGAGAAGAGAGAGAGAGAGAGAGAGAGAGAGAGAGAGAGAGAGAGAGAGAGAGAGAGAGAGAGAGAGAGAGAGAAGGGGCAGAGGAAATGGCAAGGGGGTTGAAAAGAGTGTAGAGGAATGTAGGAGATGGAAAGTCCTAATATGTAACAAAGGTAATCGGAAAAGTGCTGGAAGGTTGGGAGAGAGAATGGAGCAAAACGTATGTACTGAAAAAGGGGAATATTAGGTGAGGGAAAGAGAAAGTGGGATTGATAAGACTGATCTCGCACTGTAAACGACCACATGTGCATGTTCACGAGCCAAGAAAGATATATACGGGAGATGACAGATCTCTCACTGTACACGACCACACGTACGAGCGGTGGCTCTGAGAGCCATGATTGAGAACCAATAACAACTCCCGAAAAAAATCACATAGGATTGATAAAGTATTGCAAATGGCGTCTGTCTTCAATTGCAATACTTAAATTAAAATAGCATATTTAAATATAAAATTAAAGTAGCAGTTTCCAGTGGAAAAAAACACAGTTTAAAATATGTGAATTACGGTATATGTGACGCATATGATTAAAACTCATTATTTTTGATGATTTATTCTTGAATGATTTTTCATTTAAAAACCAACAGTTTCAATGGTTATTTATTATTAGTTTGACTTCAGGTTTCATAAACAATCTACCAGATTTCTATTAATAGATTGATGAACACCATATCACATTCGGAACTCCTGTATTGATTGAAGCAGTTCGTTAAATCTTTAATTATAGCATTAATTAATTCAAGGGTTTTAAAATGTATTTTGTATTTCAAAGCTTTAAATTGATTGCAGTAAAGTGTATTTAATTAAGATTTCGAAGAACAAAGGCATTAAGTTAACGGCTAATTGGAATAAATACGCGATCTATTTGCAGCGTAGTTAAATGTAAAGATTTTTAACATTGTAAACAGCCCGAATACATCAATTTAATGTAAACGGTCGCCGCTGATGATTTTTGATTTTATATCGTTCTTAGTGAAATTCCTGGCGGGTTTTCTGCATTTACTTTTTGTGTTCTATAGGAAAATAGATATACAAAAACTTTAAGTTAGTTATTAGTTATTTGTTCCCACTAACGTCTCAAAAAATAGGGTAGGTTTTTTTTTCTAAATTGGTTTTAGAACAGGAATAAAGTACCAAACCAAACATAAATCAGGGTATAACACTATTGTTTATATATTTATATTGGTCAAATATTAACTTGGTCACTAAATAAATGCACTTTTTGAAAATTACCAAAAGTTCACACTACGGCAAAAAAAGTATATGTACGTGTGTGTGGGTGTGGGGGGGGGAAACAATCAATTTTGTTTTAGGCCGTATGCTCATACTCGCACTCGCATGTTTATACAAGACACTGGAAATGCAATGCTCTATAAATTCAATTTCTTCCTTCTTTCTTAGGCCATCGCTATAGGCAACTATTGCTAGACACATATATATACGGCCATACGACCCTGCAACACCTGATATAGGCTGTATTGTTGTTAAATGATTATAAATACATACATGTAGGGTTAATGCACATACTATTATATTTGTATAAATAAATTATTAAATGATTAGTGTATTAATTTACTCCTACTTCAATTTACATAAGAAAAATGTTTATGCTGTGTTTAAGACATGCCATCGCCATTGAAAACAGTTCTGCCACTCCTAACGACTTCACTGTCTGTATACCATAAGGTTCCATTAAGACCTTAGGCGCTAAACCCTAAAATGTATTAATACAGATATTGTGATGCTTACAAGTGTAGTTTGTCTTTGTTATTTTATGGCGGTGTGTGTCTCCCGTTAAATGTCTGGTGTGCCTTTTTACTGGACATCCGTCTGTTCTGTCTACTGGACATACCTGTATTTTTACGGTCCCGGCCTGGCTGGTCCACAACGGTGTGGGTGGCCGTGATGGGTAATTCTATCACCGGTGTATATGATGGAGGATTTGATAATGTTTATTTGATATAAATATAATGTCTGATTCATTCGTATTTTCACACATTGCGCGTATAACACACAACCAAGCATATCTTTACAAAAGCCGGAGTCAGACATCAAGATTTATATCAGCAGTATAAACATTGATTCCTTTTTACCCCGTTTTATTTTAATAAACTATTGATAATAAAATGCTTTCAATTTGTCTAGTGATATTTATTAACACGGAAATTAAATCGCTACTCGTTTAGTGTCAGTTATTTGGAATGATTCACTGCTCGGGAAAACTTTAATGTAAACCCCTCTAATACATTAGCGATACCTTGATTTTCATACGTATTTTCAAGTCTCCGCGACGCCATTTTTGACCGCAGGACTTTTATCATTCACAAAGTGGTGACTCCTGACTTTCATTTGCCATTAATGTATCGCTCTGACACGGTTTCGTGCTGGTGGTATTATACACTGCTTCTTAATGGTGGTTTAATTTGTGTTAACGTTTATTGTTTTTTCTTAAACTAATTCGAGTTATCCATTTAGATACAAATTTATTTTGTCCGTCTTAGCTCCATCATGGCTATATTGAATGAGTAATGAATTTTAACGGAACTTCTATCAATAAAACTTACTCATATAACGCTACATAAAGCATTAAAGAAATAACAAAATAGACATTTAATATTTTCAGACATTTATTTCTGTTTCTTCACGTGCATTTTTATACACCATGCATTCAATCAGAATATACATCAATTAGCACAACGTTTTCGGTAAAATATTAAAAGTCACTAATATACATAATAACAACAACAACTACTTAAACAATGTTAATAGCTTGTAACTTTTTTCAGTGAACTCAGATATTAACAGCGATAATGAATGAATAGCATCATTTCACAAAATGGAAAAGTTACAAGCATTCTTTCACTCATTTACACAATAACAATCAAGGGACTAGGGAATGTGGTTGCTATGGTAAACATCTCCATAGCAACGACCCTGTGTGTAACCTAGAAACAGAAGGGTTTAAACATTTTTTGAAAAAAAACTATTTTTTTTTATAAAACAACCATCATTCAAAGTGTCACAGTTAAAACAATTAAGTTCAATTCTAGAAATGTTCTATTTTTTATCAGAACTCAAGTTCTGAAGCACCTATATAAATTCATGAGCTGGAAAATCACATTTAATTGGTTAACCAGTCAAATCCTTTGGTACATTTCTATGTCTAAGTTCTGACACTGCAATTATATTTCACAAAAGAATAGTAAAATACAATTCAAAATACAGAGTTTTAAGAAACCAAAACCTTTCTTTGCACATAGCCCACATATATAATATAAATCTTAAATATTACATATTATTTAAGACAACTCGACACATTTTCCGAAATAAATAACACTAAAGAACATTTAATAGCGGGTCCATTTTCCCTCCGTCTGGTTTTCAGACGCAACAAATTAATGCTGTTAACACTGTTTTGGCCTACGGTTCGTGAGACATGATTTCGCTCCCTTTGAACGGATTAACTCCCTTATTTAGCGCGCATGCGCAATGTCCGGAGCATTCCTTTTCAGGCGCATGAATGAACAGCCTTTTGTTTACACGTAAGTTACTATTAAAAGTACCTATTTAGTCACTTTTCCACTATAGCGCCCGTAGAGTCCGGGCCTACTTCCCGTTTCCGGTCCAGACCACTGAGCATGCGCTCTATACTTTTTAATTCACTGTTTGGATTGCTTGATGAATGGTGATGAGGAGGACTTCTGCTTCGGATAGGTGAAGGTCTGCTCAGGTTTAGACTAGATTGTGCCGAATGTGGTGACGTAGGCGATCGAGAGCCCATGTTAAACCCTGATGACGTCATCGGTGACGTGCTGGTCGCCATGGTTGTTTTCGTCATTCCGAACGAATATGGCGAGTACCTGCTACCGGACCGCGATGCGAATAACGGTCCTAATGAACCAGAACTGGAGGAAGAGGAGGAAAACGTCGGGGAAAGATTAGGATACAGTGGATGTCCAGACATATGTAAGCCTCCGAATGCTGATAAGCCATGGGTAGGTGATAGATGGTTCAGATCACCGTGTGTGGTTGGTAAATATAGTCCATGTGCGGCTAAAGATGAACTGCCCTGGTTTAAGAACATATGGTAGGGCAGAGACGAGGTGGTGCTGGGGTACCCGTGGGGGTAGAAATAGGGGAACATGGGGTGCGTCACAGACGGCTGAACAACTGTCACGTTCGGGGGACTAGTGTGTTCCTTCATTAATAGTCTACTTGTGCAAGTGTCACTGGATATAGAATCACGCCTGTCTGTAGATTTTTCATTGTCAGATTCAGATTTTTCTGAAAGTTTGCTATTAAACACCTCCTCGTTATCCGAACAATATGGGCTTCGACTACGAGCCTCAGGGTCTGGTGAATAACGTCGCTCACTGTGGTGAACACGATTCTCAATGGGACTAGATGTAGATGGTTGCACCATCGAGGAGTCGCTGGCATGGCTGTGAATTTCCGGCGATTTATTTCTGTCAAAACTGCTCACAAAGTCACTTTCACTGATCTTCCTGGGGAACGCGGATTTGACTGGCGAGACGAATGGCGGCTCATGTCGGTGAGGCAGGGATGTCTCGTGTCGGGGTTCCGACTCCGCGTCCGAGTCATCGTGACTCGTATTAGATTTAGTGGTATCTAACCTGTGGTCAATTCTCGCACTTGTCAGATCAGCCGGTGAAGGTCCTGCAAATACACAAATAAAAGAAAAATTAAAAACGGTATAATTGTTTTGAAAAAATAAATAAAGAAATAATCTCAGCAATGTGCGTGTGGCTATGTCGGCCGTTTTGCCCCCAAGAACTTATGTAACTCAATTAAAATGCCATGAAGGTTTCATGATGGCAAGTTTAATGAGGGTGAACTATAAGATCAACATTATAATGTCATCACAAAAGTGGCAGTCTCCATAGGACCCATCTCATGACAAAACCCCGAACATCATTAAATGAATCGATAATTACATGGTCCATTTCAGTGTGAAGTGCTCCCCGGCATGTTAAACATTTAATCTTCAGCTCAAATGATACTGAATAAAGCCAATTGAATGAAATGTCGAAAATAATCTAAATAGAACGCCCATCTAATAAAAGACTGAAGTGTTGCAAGTTGTACCAATATGGCGGCGGACTGGGGTCTTATGGGTGACTGCTTATGGACTTTTAGACTGGTCATTAAAATAATTAAAAAGTAGCGAAAAGAAATTCTATGGACAAAAAGAAGCGTTCATTTGCAGCTTGGATTGAATTGAACTATCACGAAGACTTATCATATTTGTGTCATTAGATTTCACTGGCTATTTAAGGCAATTATCAACATTGGTTTAAAAATGAAAATCACACAAACTTCGCTGTTTTATAGGCGGAAAGGCACATAAAATAATTGCCTCAAACTGATAACGACATAAATTTTCGTACATGTATTCTTATTCCGACACGTAGATGGCTTTTACAGCTTTTTAATAAGATTTGTAGTGACAAAATTGGCAGAAAATAATAAAATCGGTGACATCTAAATAGATCTAGCAATTTCAATCTTCACTGATAATTTTAATGGCCGACAGTCGATAATCTCTAAATTTTTACAAACGGTTTTAACATGGTGTCACTAATCACTAAATTACATATTATTCTGACTTTTTCTCTGTGAAATCTCACGCTATAATTCTTTTAAAAGACATCGACCGATCTGACCCCAATTTTCACATATTAATAAGTCACGGTTTATCAAAGATTTCATTGAAATAAATGACGGTCCAAACAAATTTTAGTTGTGTGCTCATTCCAGCGAAATAAACGCGAAGATAATATAAAATATTGTATACAGGAGATTAATTGCAAAGATTAACAGACTGGTAATGACAGAAAATATTGTATATTTCACCAGACTTTTGACGCCTATAGTACGTACAAATCGAAAACTGGAATCACACTCACTGTATAATCAATCTTTATAATCAAAACTTGACCACTGGATGAAGTTGAGCGCCATTACTGTATTGCAACTATTATATCTAACGACTCCGACTTAATCCCGGAGTATTATCATGGTATTTAAGTGGACTCGATAAACGGTAGCTTGACAGCTATTTGAAAAGACTCGAAGATAAAAGTCGATTTTATTTATACCATACATAGGAATTCGGTGTAAATTCTATCCATTTTATCAATTTTAAATTCGTTTTATCTAATTTTGATTGAAAACTTTCTGGGTTTGCACCCGTCTGCTAATGATATGTCCACAATCATACGACTGTTTACATTATTTGTATTTACGGACTAGGTGCCACTTTAACAGGATTTCTATCCATAATTCCCTTGTTTAGAACAAACCTCAACAACTGACCAGCTACTACGGGGTATCATTTTAAGTTTACCATAGTAACTCATTTAAGGTGTTAGCAATAATTTCGCAGTTTCAAAAAAGCCTTTGAATGTATGAGTATGTGTTTGTAATTAAATACGATGCACCTACTGCCAAATGAATGTTGTTTTGTCAATATCTTAATAGCTTACAGTCTGAGGGTTAAAATATTAATCATACTGACAAGTTATACGTCTGCGACTCCGTTAAATGCACATTTTGTGTTTATTAAAGGCATTCTTAACATTTAGATGTGCAAAATATGCACAGTTGGCCTATCAGTAACTATAACACTCGAAATCACAAGCAGACGAGAACTCTAACGCAGACGACATCAAACAAATACATAGTTGCCACTTTTTGTGAAGAAAACTATTTTTGTAGTCTTCCGAATAGCATATTTATTGTTCCAACGTATTTTTACTCCGAGTTCTAAGTCGTCTTCTGATAGTGTCGTCTGCTCAATGATGATTCTTGGAAATTAGATCGGGCAGATGAGAAGTTCGCTTGATGTTATCACCGGAAATCACGGAATATCTCGCGTTCGTGACTAACGGAAATTGACGTAAATGTACGATGTACACTATAATGTTCGGTACGACTAGCTGTAAAACGTATCAATGTCGGATCAACACACTTGTTTTGGACATAATGGCATCAAATGATGGATATATTTACGATAAAACTATTTAAATAATAAAATTGTTCTTAGCTCGCCATTTATTTTAAGTGTGCCCTTTATGAATAACTAAAAAACTGTATACGCCTTGAGATTTCTTTATTTTAGACTTTCTGGATGAATACATCTCTTATTTGACACGACATTCAGTATTAAATGATTCATCTTATTCATTTTTATTCGAACTCATCCCGACAAATTAGCGCCGCCGTGTCAAAATGTATCATCATTTTTCGTCGCCTGATAAAAAACCCTCACGGATTTGTGTCTCATTTCAAGAATTTGTGCGTTAACGTCCCCTCGTCGGCTTTGTGAAATTTCTACCGTTTATCAGATATCTGAATGCGAACTTTCGCTTACAGCGGAATACCACCCACCAATTTATGAAAATTGTTATCAAATAAAAACACCTTTTCGCCACCTCTAAGTGAATAACACGCCACCGGGCATTTTGGGGGAATAATAGTTGATATTAAGAAATTGGCTCATATTTTTATAAGAAGAAAAAATCGTCGGGTTAATATTGCAATTGGCTTCACTTTGCGACTTGCGTGCAAACTAGAGATATTTATTGCAACCAAGATTTTATTCATTTGATAAGCCGATCCCAGAAATAAAACACAGAATTTCAAAGCATTTTCAGAGTTTCTACTTATGACAGTCAGTGCATAGCAATTATGCAATTAATGACCAAAATTAAGTCGAAAACATCATTAGAACAGCCAGTTTTACTGCAAGCAACTATACTCATTAATCCAGTCAAAGAGTGTGCAACTTTTCTTGTAATGGTACTTACAAATTAATTATATATACATACATTCATTTACTAAAACCCAAATAAAAAGACAAAAACGTGAAGAAAATGATTAACTGGTGGTGATTTATTCATTGCAAGTTTCATGGAGGCGTCAGTGTATGAAATTTTCTATGTAGATGTGCGCTTATCTTTAAAGATACGAAAGCTTTAGGCGAAAAAACGATAAATGATTGTAAAACAGTCGGCTTCCTCTCTAGGGTGGTCTCTAGACCAGCTTCTCATGAGTAATTGACATATTACTAAGTTTATTTATTTACTTATATATTTATTTATTTATTTATTTATTTATTTATTTATTTATTTATTTATTTATTTATTTATTTATTTATTTATTTATTTATTTATTTATTTATTTATTTATTTATTTATTTATTTATTTATTCATTCATTCATTCATTCATTCATTCATTTATTATTTATTTATTGCTTATTTATTTATTTATTTATTTATTTATTTATTTATTTATTTATTTATTTATTAAATAATTTATATATTTATTTATGTTTTTTTTTATTTATTTGTGTTTTATCTATGTTTTAATTTTATCTATGAATTTTTATCATTTATTTATTATTATTTTGTTTATTTATTAATGAATCTATTAAATTTATTTGTTTATTTATATATTTATTTATTAATTCATTTAATTATTTATTTATTTGTATGTATCTGTGAAAATGGTTTATTATGGTTGATTTATTGATTGATTGATTGCTAGATTGATTGATTGATTGATTTCGAAAATTTATAACTTAGAGCAATATAATATTTTAATATCATTTTCATTTCTCAAACATTCCATTATTACATCCAACATGTAAAAAGTGGAAGGGTTCGTCGAGAGATAAATTTACTCTCATTAAGCTAATCCAGACAAAATGCTTTTGAGACAGTATTAAGAAGTTCGTATTTACTTTAAACAAATCCAGCCATTTTCTGGAGTCAGCCTAATGTTATTTGAGACACGAATCTTAACTTTCACTCCAAAGAGGTACGACTTAACGCTTTTATAACACTTCAGAAGTGCCGCGCTTATTTATAAACATAGATAACAAAAATGTATCGCTTATACCTTTTAATGTGTCGTTTTCCTTTTTTATTGAAGGGTTAATTTATTTATTTCTTTAGTTTATACATGTTTGTTTAACAGTCGGAAATTAAAAGTAAACACTTGTTTTCTTTGATACAGATATGTTTGAGCATGAATGGTCTGTTTCTTAATGGGTGGCGGTGCTAACAAGAGGCAACTGCATTCCGTATGCACCCTGATAATGAGTCGAGGCTTAATTTCGACTCTTTGATGTTTCGGGGTTTTGTCAAGAGATTATTACATTGGAGACAATGTGCCTTCTCACTTTTTTTTGCTTTTTAGGGAAATGATTACTCCCTTAAAAACCTAAAAATGCCGTCAATATACAATGATATATTTTAATTCAACTTTAAATTAATTCATTAATATTAAAACCTAAAAACCGAAAGTTAGGAAACTTACCGGAAGTGATGTGTGTATAAGAGTCGTCCGAATTGCACGGTTTGTCGTCTGTTTCAACGACGCAGATTTCGTTATCCTCATCGTCACTATGAGCCTCGCTTTCGTGTTCGACTCCCATGTTGTCTGCTCGTCCTGCACATCCGGTTGTTGCATGCGTACCTTGTAACATCAGTCGTCTGCAAAAGACAATACATATTTGTTAAGAAATGTTTATATATTCAATTTTATTCCCCAAAGCATACTAATAATTAAAATTGTGTGCCAAGTACCGTGGTATGAGTTATTTTGAAATGAACAGTGACCTTTTATAATAATAATGATAATGCAGTTGTGCTGTTGGATACACGTCATAAGTGCACTCGATATATGACATCAATACAGTTTTGACGCTTTCAAAGGATTGATGTACAGTGATAAAGGACTACGGTCAGTGTATGTACATACACACGATGTAGAATGTACTTGTATAAACAGGAACTCTGACCCGGGTCAATGTACACCGCTAATTCCCATAAGACAAATATTATTGAAGCCGGTTTAAAAACTTAACATAAGAGTTTAGAGGCTAGGTTCCGTCTGTTCCGGGCGCGTGAAGAAGTCGTCTGGTGACGAATTCACGCGAGATCTCGCCGAGATCTTAAACCTTACACGAAAACAAAGTGATGTGATAGCACTTAAATCAAAGCAAATATGGACATCATTTTCACCCCTGTGAAATGCGAATAGTTTACAGCCGGACAACGGACGCTGATGAGAAACATGGCGGTGGTGTGTTCTCTAAGTAAATACAGACTGTCTACTGAGGCGATTTCATTTTCAAAAGGCGGGCGTCTGTTGCCTCTTTGGAGAGCCGTAAAAAGCGTGACAGGGACATACCCCTGAACACTCTCACCTAACTGATAATCTTATTATTTATGATGTTCAAATCATATTTGGCAAGCATTTGTCTGTAGGTATCCACCAGCGCCACTCAACACGGATCACTCACTTACGAAGAAAGAGCGTCTCTACATTTCGGAATCACTTTGATTTGTCATATTTATATATTGTGTCACAAAGTTTATACCTATTTTCTGAAGCACCTTGATACAGTCATATTATTCTTTGAAGTTTGAATGGTAACATGTGCTTAACTAAAATCACGAATACTATGAACTCAGACGGAGGAGATTCGCAGTTGAAGCTGCGCCCAAATTCAATGACTTGTTAATAATCGGAGCAATTTTCTAGCGCACTCGAACACTATCATCAAGAAAACAATATCGTAAACTAAGTGAAAATCAGAACACGTAATCAAACCGTTTCATCACTCGATGTCTAAATTGCGGTAATTCTATCCCAGTTCGGAAATGACTTCCATTTGAAGGAGGCATGGCGTTCCAAGACGTTCCGAGTCTGAAGTTCCGGAATTTGGAAAGTGATTTGCGCTCGCACGTATAGTCTTAAATTTCATGTTTTCGAAAGCATCCAAATATCTGGTTATTCTTCCCCCAAACAGCTTATTAACTTTCCCCGTCCAAATTAGGTGCTTTTTAATGTCACTCAATCATTATCCGAGACTGCTGATGAAGAGAATAACTAACCCTAATCAGATGCTTATTTTCTCAAATATTGGGCTAAAAAGCGAACCACCGGAGACAAATCCAGCGCCCGTTTGGGCTCAATTACGTTAGAAATTGCAATAATTTACTCATCGGCTTCTAATCTGCTTTTATGTTCTTTTGTCAAAAACAGAAGCGTGGCAGTTAAAACACGCAGGCTACGTTCACTGTTTCATGAAATTAAGTTAGGTGTCCATTTGTGCACGGGAGAATGGGAAATCAAGACTTACGACCGCTCGTAATATGAATGGGATTTGATTAGTGACCCTGGGCCGTTATGGTGTTCTGTGCATGAACTCAAATTGCGCGTGTCTGATGTTAAACTTTTTAAACCCAAACTAGTCAATACAGACATTAAGCTATTGTTGTAATAATTTTCTTGCGGGTAATAATCAGGATTGGGTTAAATTCACTTACTTTTTCTCCCTTCTGCCGCTTCCGGTGTCACGGAACCCTTTTGCGAACGGGTTATGGTCGATCTTGAGCTGTGTGATCTGCAAGAACAAGAAATAATGACCTCAAAATGTGCACGCCATCATCAAGTTCTCAACATGTAATTAGGGTCAAAGGTCCCCTGTCATGTTTGCTGGGTTCCTGCATGTTTAGGGGAATAAGGGGTTTGTGTTGTCTATTAGCTTTCATCCCGGCAGACCCTTTCATTTTAATGGCCCATAATGAGCAATCACCATAGGTCGCAATAACTGGCCTCATATGTTTTCGATCGAATGACAGCGGCGGACATTGTCCATACATGCTCGCTTCATTTCTCGCCCTAAATACCAGACTTCATGTGAACAAACCGGTTTAATCGGTTAACTGATCCACTAGTCATCACTCTAGTGAACCAAGTGCGCACCGTTTCCGCTAGACGCATGTCTGCGACATAAAGCCTCTCAAGAACACTGATGATTTTCAGAACAAACCAGCCAATAATGTCGCGGATAATGGAGATCGATTTTGAATCCGATACAACTTAATAATGTTCAGTGGCAGACTATCGAGTTCTTGGAAAGATGCGTGGTAATGTTAAAGCAGCGATAGGCGACTTGGAATTAGGAAAATAAACCAATGACAGCGTTGCTAGGCACTCGAAAGAGGAGCGCTATTTCTTGTGGCGTTGACGGGCGCCACACGACTCCCTGGACACTAACAAATCACTACGCGGTAACAGTTTACTTTGCTGTGTAAATAGTTCTTTGATGTCTAATTCACGGTGTGTTTTAATGGCTAGTAATGATGGAGAGATCAGAATGCGACCCTCTAAGAGATGATAGGAGACAGTTTTACTTCAGTTTCTTAAATGGAAAGGAGACATAATTCAGACTTTTATGACATTAAAAACTCATCAATTAGGAATTGAAGTTATGCAGACGAGACCAGTGCTGTTAATTCAACCCCAAGTACCCAGCAAAGCCAAAAACATCAAACAAAACTTAGAATTATACTTCCTTTCAAGAAAGGTATTTCTTCCGATAACATGCCAATTCGAATCATTTTATATATTTTATCTTTAACTAATACACTAACATATAAAACAAATAATCATGTTCATATGCATGACATTGTCTTATTACTTTATACGCAACTTTGGTCATATTTCAGAAATATTTCTTAAACGAAAAAAAACAACCTTTTTTTAATCACACATTTGCAACAGAAAAGTGAAAAACAATTTTAACCCACCTTTTCATTCTGGTAAGCGGTGACGGCGATGAACTGCGTCTCCTTGAAGACGTACGTCCGGAACGCGCTGTACGGCAGCTTGAGGATATCATTGGCTCGCACCAGATGGAAACGAGGCTGGTATTTATGCATGGAGTTCAGAATCGTCTGTAAATACACAAAAAATGGCGGGTTATTCATTTTGTGTTTCATAAAAGATGATCAATTTTATATATTAAAGTGTGTTCACTAAAAGATTAGTCCCCCAGAGAACCAACAACATCAAGTTACACTTTCAGGGGAGATAATTGTGTTACTTGATTTCATATTTCGAGAGTGAAATAATTTGATTTTATTTCCTGATAATTTACCCGTGCACGAGGGAGTCTAAATTAAATCAAACTCATTTTAGGCGCCATTTGCTTGGCCATTTCTAAAACAGATAACCATTTGCGACGGTTTATATAGCATATCTGTGATAGTGCGGGGACACACAAAGGGAAATTGGAAGGTTTTCCAGAAAACTGCTGATGATATCAACTTTGATTTTATATTTAAAACACATCGTGCCTAATTTGTTGGTATCTTGGCGTTTGAAGTTGCGCTTTATTTCTCAAATATTCTGTATTTTCTGCGACAAAATCTGCGTAATAACATTAAGTCAGTTATTTGCGCATGGCACTGCGTTTGCGCAGTGGCAGTGACCGAAATTTAGAAAACAGTTTATCTTGGAATCAGGATGTTCCAATTATGTAAAAAACAATAAAATTGTCTGATTATTTATGATTCTGTTTTCAAAGACAATATTTAAGGAGCGATTAATTCTTCGTGTATTGATGAAATTGTTCTGACGACGTCAAGTTAGGCGAGAAATTGCATGTGATGCTATAACCTGATATTTAAATTCCAGCTTCCAGTCATACAGGAATGTACTAGAATCCAGTCATTATTTCCAAGCCATTTACTGCTTTGTGGTCTTCATATTCCGATCTATTAATTTAAATGCATTGGAAATATATCTTTACAGAACGGGACTGGTTCCTGTCAAAGCCTGTTCCTTGTCGCTAAGGCGCTTTATAGTGCTGACAATTCAAGCGTTTAATTTGTCACGACTGTTTGATTTGCTCACAAAACTCGTCCAGTTGGAAACCCTTGATTTAGACAATGAGTCTCCGAAGAGTTAAGCCAGCAATACGCCTTCAGGGTTTCACTTCCCAGATTTTAATCACGATAACGGCGTATTCTCTCTCGGCCAATTGTCCAGCCGGCGCCAACTTTGATCCAATCCCATTTTAGGCTTGAATTAATCACCTTTCTGCCTGGTCGGCAGAGCTTACTGCACGTTATGTAGCCCTCTACTGACTCTTGTCTATGTTCTGACTTATATCTGTCCAGTTGCCACATAGTTCATCTGACTTTTATTGCGAGTAAATCGCATTGTGTTGACCACAAGGGATCGCTATATTGAGTTCGTCTAAGTGTGATACGAAACGCATCAGCTAAATTCTAATAAATGATATGTCCGCGAGCTAGCAATTGATGGCAGAATTTTGCCACGTCAGGTTCTGTTAATATATGCAAATGCTCCCAGAATGATCCCACGTGCCTTCTTAATAATGCCAAACAAAATGTTTGCGGGGAAACAATCATAATGAATAAACAAACAGCAGCAAGTAAATATTCAATTGATAATTATTATTAACAAATTGGAAGACATATTAATCATAAAAATAAAGAAACATTTCGCTGTTGATGTTGTTGTTTTTAATTAAATCGAGTTTGAATTGAATTGAAACTTAATATAACACATTGCTTTGTGTTGCTGAAAATATGCGCACGTTTAAAAATTCATATCTTATGAAAATAATTAGCAAATTGCTTTCGGGACGTGAATAATTCTAATTAGTGAAAGGACATTTTGGCCCAAAGGTTCAGAATGTTTATTTAAATAATTATTTTCATGTAGAATTTTGACGCAAAGGACAAGTCGTGATGCACAACTTATTAGGCATAACTTGATATTACAAAATAATTAATAATTTTATATGAAAACGCTAAAAAACGACAACTTTTGTCGACAAACTAATGAATTTGTCGCGTTTCGTGCAAATACTTGCTAAATAGCGTCGAGATTACTTATAAGTCCAGTCGGACTGGCGACTTTTTCGACAGCGAACGTTCAAATACCATCGCTGACCACTTCATCAAATTACCCTACGTCCACCCAACTAGGCTGACCACTGAGTGACCACCGGCTTTAGTGGTTTACGCGGTATGAAATCGTCGACATTAATATGTAAACAAATATGACTTTTACGGCTTAGCTAGTTTGTAAACGATATTTGATATATTGAATACGGAGTTTTAAAATGTCGAAAGAGTAACAAAAGTAACATAGAAAACGAATATAACTGCCTATCAGACTGCCCTTCTGTCGTAAATGACACTTTCCAAGCCCACACTTGTATACAGATATGTATTTTTACACCCATGAAAATAAACGTAGTATGTCCTGAATACAATAATAATAATAAAAAACATCTTTTAGGTACACGGTTTTGATTCTTTTGAGAAATACGTAGTTGTTGTTTTTAAATTATACGCTGCTTTTACAAATTTAGGAATGACACTGTGACAATTTATATATATTCGAGTCATACTTATTTTAAGACACATTTTTTAAAATTATTTTTGTAATCAAAATATTCTTCTAATCATCCGGGTTTTATGGGTTTTTTTGTAAGTCTGATTTAATTACGATGTAATAACTGCAAAATTTGAATACTGTATTATATATTTAAACATTTCAATATAAAATAAAGAATTGATTAATGAGAACACACACCATATGCATCGATTGCTTGTCATCAGATCCGCCTTGATTCCGAGAAAAACATCTAAAAGTTAGCTTTTTTGATTACCAAAGATTTTGTGAGAATTATTTCTGATTCTTACAGAAAATTGCAACTTTGAAGTGAGCTATTCTCTCAAAGCCTTTAGTCTTTTTCCTCGCTGATTCAATTTCGCACAGTTTGAAGGGTTTTTAAGGCGTACATAGGAAAACATTATCTACAAGTTATGAAGAAATTATCACTTAACAGGATTATTAATGCCGCCGGAGTAATTAAAGGCACATTATATCACACTTATGCCGTCTTGGCCTCCGTCTCTCCTACGTCGATTTAATGCGTATCTTAACAATTTCATTGCCGTGAGATTTCAATAATTAAAAGACATGAGATACATTTAACTCAGAAGAAATATATCTTTGTAGGAAAGGTGGCCTAAGTGTATTTTTTCTGCAAATTAAGCAGCGGTTTTATGAATGAAACCAATATGTCAGGTATATATTTCAAATGCTTTCTGAAAACTGTAGTAAATAATACTAGCAATTTTGGCTACACTTTAGGGTTCAAATGAGTTTAATTATCGTAGCCAAGTGGCGAAAATCAAAAACTTGTAAAGGCCGGGTACAAATAACCTCCCCCCTATGACAACAAAGTGCTGATTTTGCAACCCAATACTTTTAAAAAATATTACAGGTAAGCGGCGTGCCCATTAGAGGGGCGACATAGATAGCCCGGGCTTCGCCATTTTCACGTCAAGCCTAATTACATGAAGTAAACCACCCAGATGGAAAGCCCATGGGTGCAAGAATTGCCGCGAGCCCGGGTAGGAGCCCATTCTTTAGGTGTACCGGTTGACACCTGATCTCATGTATAGAACTGCTCGGTAAAAGAAGGTCCATTGTAATTGTTTACACATTGTTTATGTTTTAAACATAACTTTAGATTAATTAAGTTCGTATTAAATTATCAGTCTAATAATTTTAGAATAATTTAAAAAATATATAGCATTGTTCACTTAAAAGCATATATATAAATCCTATGATATTTTTCTTTGAAGTTATGAAATTATAATTTTGATTTAACAATGGTATTATTATTATTATTATTATTATTATTATTATTATTATTATTATTATTATTATTATAAATGAAGGCATATATAATTTTGATATAAAATTTGTAAACAAAACTTCCATGTAATATTTATAAAAAAGAAACATCTTTGATAAAACTTTCCTTATAAATTTATTTTTAGTTAGATATAATTTATTAAGCTGAAACCTGTCGCGTGTTCAAACCTCATTTTTACAATTAATATCCGTCAGTCACACAAAATTAAAGTAGACCCGTAAAAGTTTATGAGCAGAAAATAGTTTAAATTCAAAACTTCTTTTCACTAGATTGACAAGGCTATTGTGGTTTCACACGTTTTGGTATTATCAAATTCACCTTTTATGATTTTATCTTATGTTTTTGGGTTCGTTTTTCACTTTATCTGTATAATACTTTGGCAAAAAACCGTTGCCCATTGTTCAAAGTACAGAGCCCCGGGGTCGCGATGTGAAACTCTACCCTGTACTTTAATTAGGAACAGCTAAAAGGTGCATATGGCCGTTAATAATATAAAATATTAAAACATATTGAGTTTTTAAAATCTGAAACTTCATGTTTTTGCAGGCAAAAAGTTTCAATATGCATCACTGCTCTTTTAGATAATTCGACTATTGTTTTAAGCGTTTCGTGGTCGCTATTAACACTTTAAGGATTATCAAGTTAGTAATATTATCCTTGTTACAAATTTCAGACATTCTGAACAAATATTTTCGTAAGATATTTAACGCTAAGAGCGGACTCACTCCAGTTTTATTGAATACAAATTGAATGTCTAACTAACTTATAATGGGATAAAAATCACAATGTTCTGGAAAAAAATCGGAAATATGGTATAGAAGTGCCTTATTGAATTTGAACCGAAGGATAAACATGAATATTAATGTATTATTATTTATTAACGAATGTAAATTTCTTTGGCTGATACAGCAAACAAACATTAAACACACAGCTAAAACGCATGAAATGAATGACGAATGCAGTTATTAAACATTTATCGCGAGTTTTTGTTTCTTGTGACTCTTACCCCAGTGATAAATGTCCCCCATTAGGTTCAAAAGCACCGAGCCCAGCTCGAGGCCAATTCGGCTGGTCCAGGCCACAGATTTTACACCTTGTCTTTCTGCTCCAACATGACGGCGGCCACTCTAGTTTTTTTTTATTAAAAGCATATTGTGATGTAACTTATACCGTGGCGCGATCTCTTGAGGGCTTGTTGCGACCAACACTCAAAATAATAAATTATGGCAAATTAGTGTGTGGATACTGTTTTTCAATTTGTCAGGACCATGTTTGACTTGTTTCGTTGCTGGTCGGCAGATGGGGGAGAAATATGATGAATACCATAAATGTTCTTCTTTTCAATAACGCACAATGATAGTGATAATTATTTGAAGGATGACTTTCATCAGGGTATGACAGCTGCTTGACATTATTGTGTATCGTTTTTGTATCTCCCTCATTGAAGAGTACTGTATTTCTATCTCCTTATAAAAGAGTGCCTCAATGTGGGTGGGGCAGAGCGAACGCCGAAGTTCGCCGAACACGAGTGCTACCGTGTAATTTCGATGTAAAACACGGCTTCCGCGTGTTTCAATTGTAACTAAACGTAATCATTATCTTTTTACCTGGTGAACTTCATTAAAGAAAACATCTTAAGTGGTAATGATACTTTGCCTCGTTTTTGTGAATTCTGAATAGCCAAAAAACAGTTGACAAAAAAAAACATGATTATAGATTCGTAACGCAAATTACGTGTAAGACATTTCAATTTGCTCGTCGGCAAATTGTTTGCACGTGGGTTTCATGATGCTAAAAATGCATCTACACAACATTCGCCCTTGATATTAACAAGTGAATCACTAGGCATATTAGTATATTATTGCACTAATACTTGTATTTACAGCGTCTTTGGTAAAAAATCTCATTCAAAAACAATAGTACTTAATTTTGTGAAGGAATAAGTCGTTGGTATAAGAGTGTCAAGATGCAAGCTTCAGAAATCCAACAACTCGAATATAGTTTAACTACTTACTCCAAATGCATTTCCTATATGCCGCAGACAATGTGTCTTTTATAGCAATTACGTGAAATTATTTTTCAAGTGACTTGTAAATGTAAATTGCGCAGGCCTCGGCGGTTCGCTCTTTTCTTTATTCACATGCTACATGAACGCTAAGCTCTAGTTTGGAATATTTATGGGACCAGGATCTCACAAACGACATTATTGTAGTACAAAACGGCGCCACAAGGAGAGACTGAAATTTTATTGCTCTTAAATACTTGATATTCGAAAAACACTGCCTGATATAAGAAATTATCAGGTCTATGTGGATATCTGAATAACTATAAACATTGAATTAGACCAATTAGAGCGAATACATAAATACTCGTGTGAAAGAAAACAATAAATTTCCTTACCAAAAAAAAACCCAGCCTGTTTTCATTCTCAGCTTTATAGTAACAATTCAGTATACATGAAATACATATATTTTGGAGGCTCTAAAATGTCCATATGGAAATATGTTTTTAAAAATATCAATATTGATATCGATGGTTTTTAATCACCTACTTTTTTGGTTAACAAAAAAAATTATAAAAAAAAATCCCCGACAAAAAACCGAATGTATTTATAAAAGATAAAATAGGGCAATGCTTGGATAACTAAAAATAACAAGACATACCTGGGGCTTATACGCGGGACTCTGGACTTATTTCCCAATGCAAATTGCTAAGAGCCTCCGGGTTGACATTTCTGCCAGTGAGAAAAATGTAAAAAGGGATAGATACTGACACTTACGAATCCGTGTTTGTCTGAGATGTTGTTGGTGAGCTTTAGTTTGTGGAAGGACACCACCTTCTGCATCCATTGCTCGCCCGTGGACGGGGAGTCCGGGTGGATGTACATCCGTTTGGGCATTTCCGGGTCCGCCTTGCCGGCCACCATCCAGCGGGAGTTGTGGAACTTGTAGCGGCAGTCGTCCACCGCCACAGTGTCCATCAACAGGATGTACTTTGCGCGTTTGTCAAGGCCGGTCACGCGGACTTTGTAAGGCGGGAACATACGCCTGAAAGAGACACATACAAGACTATAAACAATATCCCAACTTCCAAATATAAAAAAATAAACCAATATATATAAATATATAGAATATAACCATTAACGTTGAAACCTTCAGTAATATTTCTTCATTTATTTTTGTCACATTAACTTCAGAATGTTTTTTATATGTATACAAAATGATACATTACAAAATGTTAAATTTTCCAAATATATATAAATACCATCATTTTATTTTTAGGAAATTGAAATAGTATAACATGCATTTAAAATTACGTGAATATTGTAGAAATATATCTTAAAACTATTTATTTTTCTATTAACCATTTGATATGTAATAAAACAAACTAATTGGTTTGCAAAGTCGACGTCTGACCACAAACATTTATATGTGAATAAAAGTGCAAGTTCATTTGTGCATTTTATGTGAATTTGTCATTATACAATGTATAATTTCTTTAATTTTAACAGCAAATTAGTTTTATCAATATTGTTGAATACAGTCTGAACAAATGACATTCAGTACAGGTTTGGCGACGTTTTAAGAAAAGCAAGGGCTGTTTCAAAATTGAGTTATTGCTTAGATGTTGGCATTTCCTACATAACGAAAATGGAAATAATCATAACCTTCGAGATATTTGTCATATATGGCGTTTGGTGTAAGATCCGGGACGAAAGTGACCGAAAAGAAAGCGGAAGATTAATTGTACGTCCTGAGATTGGCGCCTTTTTTACAACCTTTTTCACGTACGGAAAGAAAAGTATATTTTATAATGAACATGAATAATTATTCATTTTTATGTAACCCATTTATTGTCGTGTACGATTCTGAGTGTATTGTTGTGTTCTCGCGTGAAATAACGAGAAAATGCAATTAGCAGACGAAATATTACAGTAAACGTGAGTTATTAATCACTTAACATAAGAACAGCGTGTATTTATATAGATATAGCGCCAAACCATACTCATGTCGTCTGCTTAATGCAGTAGTTAAGTAGTTTTCACTTTTTATCCGCCCTTCGGCTTGATTAAATTCTGTTGACATGTCGTCTGCAACTTTGAATCTATCAAGACTGTACAACCCGCTCTTAGTTTTGAAAATAAACAATGGCGTCTCTGAAACACTCAACATAATTAATTTGTGGCACAGAATCGAGCAACGACAACTCTTGATTTCGGTATCTGCTTTGTTTTATGTTACGACGCCTTTCGTCACTAAAGAAATGGTCCTCCAACTCGCGGACTCGCTAATCCTTCTGCACACGAAGTATGTGCCCGCCTTTGAAGATGAGCGTGAATGACATTTTCAAAAAGACATGGGATTTACACGTCAGTTTCGCTACGGAAATGTCGTCTGCTTAGATCTAGTACATAATAAATTATATTTTGAATATTCGATGTATATTTTCAACTCAGGCTAGGTATATGGTTCCCATAAAAGTAACTCTGAGAATTTCACTCCGTTTCTATGGTAATTTGACATTTTAATTTGGTTTAATTCCAAAAGAAATACTCAAATTATAGTGAATTAAGCGGTTTACACACATTTAAGATATCCGTTGCCACGGCGTTGTCATTGCATCACACTTAATATGATTTAAATTTACCAACTTTCATTGGAATTAGCCCGAAATCCCCTGCGCAAGATAACTCAGGATTTGGAATAGGACTTAGTAACTTGATATAGTCAATAGAAATTGAGTGAGTGTATGCTTAGTCTTAACAGTCCTCGTGTCAGAGGGGCTGGGACTTATTCGTGTCACCGATAAGGGAATTGGATTTTAGGGAGTGAATTTAGGGGCCATCGTAACAAAATTATCTCGCAACGATCAGGGGATCAGTTGCTAATCCGAAATGATACTAATATTTGTCACAATGGGTTATCAAGATAAACATTTGGTATCGTTTCTAAATGGCCAATTCTCTTGGGATTGACTGCGATACCCTCCATCACCCTCCACCCCACCCCCTGGAATTTGGACAAAAAATATTAAACGACTGTCTTAAATTGTTATTGTTTCAAATGTTATTTTTACTCCCGTAAAAGATTACATCAAAACCAATAAAACTTATACGATTATGTGTTAAATAACGCATAGCATTATAATTTCTTGGTAATAAGATTCCGTTAAAATGGCTGATACTATATAGACGCGTAAAAGTGTCAGGTATTAATTAATATTAATTTAAAAAACAACTGAATGATAGGCATTGGCATGGGCTATAAAACTTACTGACGGCAGTGAATATATAGCTGAATAATTAATGATAATTAATGGGCAAATACAATATACATAAGAGCTGTTGTTCGAACGTCGATTACAAGAAATTTTACAACATTAAGTGCAATTTCGGTTACATATAGCCCGTATTAAGCGGTTACACACTACTTTAAGGTCTGCTGTTAATTATCAGAACAATAAATGTACTTAGTGTCAACAAATTCGTCTTGTACTATGGCAGTTCAGGGCAATAAAATTACATGTACTGTAATCGACTGATATTAGGAAGATTGTGGTATATGTTATAAAAAAATATTAAAAGTGTAGAGAAAAAATGATATTTCAGCTATTAGTAAAATTTAACCCATCAGTTCTATCTACAGTTGTAGAAAATCAATAAATATTTTTCATGGGTATGAAATAATTATGGAATTACCGACAGACGAAAATTCAGAAATATCAGTGCAAAATTCTCGTTAATTTCGGCACCTTTCTGCTCTTGATCTCCTGTAATCTGTCGCGACAGACCGTACACAGAATGTTATAATCATCCCCCTAAATCCGTATATAATTCCAAACCCTTATTGCCAATAAAAACAATGGCACTGTTTCTTTTATTATTTTTTGTAAACTTCTTTAATACTCTCCACATTGTCGCCTCTAACCTAACGCGGTGTAAAAATGTCCATGTTTTCGTTTGGCGCAAATTACCGGAATAAATAGCAGATTAAAGAGTATTGAAAATCCTTACTCTATTGAGCTAATAGGTATTAATTCTAAGATAAATAATTATTCGCTGTAAATCATATCATTTCAAGCGGAAATATTTATGAATTCACCGTAAACTTGTGGCGACTTGAAGATAAAATACGAATTAAAAAGAAAATGGCTGATAAAAGGCGTAATCGTCATAACCATCCGTGTATCGTTACAATCATATGATTATTTTGCGTTTCTACTAATTCTCAGAAATCATCAAAAAGGCGAGAGCAATCGGTGAGAAAATAAAACCACATGCCTAAAGTTGCGAATCTGCGCTTATAAGAAGGGAAGGTGTGAACATTGGGCCATTCTGATTGTATCTGTCTTCGAGTTTTCCGAATACATCGGAGGAATTACGAGTCCCATCCTTTTGATGTCGGTATAATGTGAAAAATCTTTGCCGCAATCAAGCCACAATCAAGCGGCATGGTGAAACGTACAAGAGAAATTTAGCGAAGGGCTTAGACCCTATCGGAGCCATCTATACGTTTTGTGATTGCTTGGAATTATTAAACAATTGACAACAATTACTGGCCCCTGTGGAATCAATGTTGATAATCATCTTTTCCCTTGTTTCTTTTTAATTGGAACATTGCTTTACCCAAACACTAAATTCTTATCGTATGTCCTTATGTTATGTTGAATAATGATTTTATAAAATGTATAAATAATCTTTGTAAATGAATTTTAAATGCATTCTATTTTATAAGTGTTTGTATCCACAAATTAATACCCCAAAATACATTTATTCAACAAACACGTTTCATATTTTAATAACTGCTATAAATATTGATATATGGCAACCGTACTTTAATTAATTATTCGTTATTCAATTATTTAGTTGTATTTTTTCATAAATTGCTCATTATATTATAAAGATTTATTTAATGTTTCTGCTTGTGTTCAGTTTCTAACTCTTTTGAAATAAGATAGCTTTGGTATTAATTCTCTTGTTAAATTCATCAACTATAATATAATGGATTTTCGCAAATAAACTAGACAAAAAAATCACAATTTGCTAGAAAATCAGGCAGTTAGTGGTTTTGAAAATCAAGAAAACTACGGCTTATATCACTGACTTGATTTAGAATTGTCATGTTCAACGTGACTATTCTAAGAAAAAATGATTTATTTACAATCACGATTTTATCTGTCATCTCAGAAATTTGATACTTATTAAGATTAAATATATTTAAATCTCTTTATTATTTTAATTGTGTTGTTAATTTTCAAAACTAGAATAAGCGCATATTCTCTAAAATATGGTGCGTTTTTTTACACAGACGCACACAAGAGATTATATATAAAAAGTTCAACGGGAACCCTGGACGGCTCCAGGAGACAGGCAATTTCTTCAAACAAGAATTATTCAAGAGATGTTAATTCGGTAATTCTTTTTAAAAGCTGAGAAATATAAGAGAAACCAGCACGATTTTAGTGATTTTAAATTGGTTATAATGCACCGGTGCGACGTTACAAGATACGAAAAGATATCTCGGCGCTAAACGGCTTTTCCAGCAAGCGCTCAGCGACTTGGAGGCGAGCTTATAAGCGCTTTACTGATACCGTGAATATGTTTTTAATTTAGATATGTATATTTTGATGCCCCGCCGATTAAATCTTTATAAACATTTAAAAGAGAAATATGGGAGCCGAAGGTGTGAAAGTTGCGTGATTCGGCGCTAGATTATTATTTTATGTTTCTTCCCGGCGTCTAAGGATCATAGAGTTGTTCCAGAAACAGAATAGACACGGAAAATAAACCCAGCCAAACTGCTTATCATAAATTCTATCAAAGGTTTTAGCCAATGTCGATAGACAATCTAGGTGGTCGGAATTTTAAACAGCGGCTAAGTGACAATATGTGTTAAAATAACTCAGTTTAGTATGAATTAATTAAGATAGCATCTTCATTTTCCCCCAAACATGTCCGCCCTTAGTACAGTGTTAATGATGAGAATAAAATGAAGTGACTTCAAAAAAGTATTAATCTAACTGCATTACAAACAGAAAATCATGCTAATTTGTATTTATTTCTCTTGCTTTTTGTTGGTTTAACATCAATAGTGATTGACAAAATTAATTTCAAAGAGAAATTAGCAAATAAAGCATTGTATTTACTGTAAATAAATGCTCGATTTCATTATGCGTTTTTTTCTGGTATTTTCGCTAGTTTTCCTCAGATACGCAATTGGCCCAAGAGCCAAAAATATATGCATTTTTTTTTTATCAAACACATTTAGATTAATTTGTTCAATTTACTTTCGTATCGGGACATATCACACACAAAAACGTTAGTTTCTTAATTAGCGATCCTATGGAAATAAACGTAATTTATCCTACAGTCTTGTGAAAATAATTCTAAACATATTAAGATAGTATCGACTTGCAAAAAACACATTAACATAACATAACCTCTTCGGTTGTATAAAATAAATGATTTTTTTTACAATTTAAACAGCCAAACTGTGTAATCTGATGGAGACAACATGAATGCGGTTTTATTTGTTTTAAATTCACATTTAATGACTTTTAAGAAGTTCGGCGTTAATTGTTTACATTTTCTGTCCGTAATTTAGGTTTATGTAATTTAAATGAAGTCATTCTGTTTCCCTTGTTTTGTTTGCGCATGAAAATAAGTGTTAGTGTTTATTGTTTTACAAAAATGCTGAACTAAAAAGATACAACGACAACATTTTAAAAATGAAATGCTAATTTCTAAATTATGATTATTAATAATTTATTTATATTATTCGTGTATTATTTATAATACATTTTCCTTGCATGTAAAGGGCTATACAATTTAGTTCATGTTTAGATTACTTATATTAATATTGAAATATACAAATGAATAAATGGCTACCACTAAAATCATTTCTTGTCAAATATATAACCTAACTGACGTTAAATAGCGATGACTTTGCATGTTTTTGGCCTTAATAAAAGCTTGTTTATAAATTATCTATTTTTCTAATGAGCATGAAAAGTAAATTGAATTTAGGTTTGGTAGATTATAATCGCAATATCTCTCTATTTACATTGCCTACGCTTTTGGTTTATAAAGCTTGCTTTTTACAACTTCTTTTCTGCACCTAAAATTTTACTTTTTCATAGACTATTTATCATTTGTTCAACAAGATGAAGCTGCAGTATATAAATCAAAATGATATGTATTTCTACCCCCGTCTCCAACCGATTTCCTTTTATTCCAGCCCAACTCTTGCCCCACCCCAACACTGACCTGCCGGACTTTGTGATGACCATCTCGGTGCTCATGTTGTTGAACTGTTCCCAGAGATCTTTCCCTTCCAATTCCACTTTCGGATCGTCCTGAACTTCCGCTTCCGGAGGTTCTAGTGAGCGCAGGGGCCGCAAGTGCTGGTATCCGAGAAAGTCGGCAGGGCTGATGGGGCCGCGCCCCATGCTCTGTTGGAGCTTGGGCAAGATGGAGCTCGCGAGCCCAGGGTGCTGGAACCCCGCGAGGCCCGGAAGGTAGTTCGCTTGGGCCGCCAACAACGAATTCATGCCGCTGTAGTCCGACGGCCTATGGAGAAGAAACGGATTATAAGCCATTTGGCTGGTCTCTGGATTATTTCCGGAAAAGATCATTTGTACCTGCGTTTTTCATGAATTTAATATGTCACAAAAGTCACTTAGAATATCAAATAGGTCCTCGCTGTATGAAGATACAATGTATAGAACTGTATAAATATGTCCTTCCTTGTGACTCGATTGCTATGTATTACACAAGTAAGTCCGATTTAAAATACACTTTATAAATATATGTTTATATCCTTTATTCCGAATTAAAGAATAAACACAATGTTCAACTTATTAATATATCTATACGATGTAAAAGCAGAAGATGTTTTAAGAGAACACAGATAAGTATTCATGTATTCTCGTTCAAGACTAGATAACTTTTGTGTTATACTGCCTTTCTGCCCTAACACTAGATGTGATTAGCATATTTGTTTTTCTCCACGCAATGTTAATTGCCTTTAACGCGGTTGGTTGATACTTTACAGTCGACCAATGAGAGACAAGCAATGGGCGGAGCTATACACGGGTATTAAAATAGACTCGCGCGATCAATCATGGTTGACGAACGCTCGCAAGTGTCAAGCGGCGATAAATGTTGTCAAACTGTCATCAGTACAAGTCGCTTAGCCAATAACGTTGAAGTGGGCGGAGCTATGAATATGCACTAATCAATATCGCACAAGAATGCGAATTACAGGCAAAGTATCGATATCAAAAGTTATAGAACAATAAGATTTATCTTTCTGTCCATATTGAACTGATCTATGGCCAATTGAAACCCTCACGTTCAGACAACGCTGAAGAATTTCGCTCTTTTCTATCAGCTCTTCGAAATCGCCCTAATTTAATATACATTTATTATGCCAAATGACTTAATTTGCCAATACTGTTTTTATGGTTTTCTAACCATCCAATTCTTTTAATATTCTTGCAAATATAACAATCACATTTATACACAGACCTTACATGCGAATTTATCTTCTTTCTTTTTGAATAAAATATTGTTAATAATTAGTAATGTGTATTAATATATCTAGAATTGCTGAAAAGAAAAAAAAGTCTTACCAGTCCATATTTGAAAACATATCAAAGTAATTTTGAAGTGTTGAGCGTAAATCCTTTTTTGAACAAGTACAATATTTCCAATTCACTTTGAAGTATAAAAATAAACAATTCCAAATATGTTTAAATGCACTGAAGTAATGTTACTTATTTTCTAATTAATAAGTTTATGAAACAATTCGACTCCTGTTACAGTATAATGATTATGTCCACGGTATATCGTATAAGTCTGAAGTGGTTTTACGAGTTGTCCACAAAATTAGCCAGTCCAAACGTCATGTTAGTTAAAGCCCCCATTAGCGTGCAGGCAGACGGGGGGAGGCGCGGACCAAGGTGTCGCGGGGGCGGGCCTTGAGCGCCTGCGCAGACTGAACGGCGGACGCTGTCAGAAACTGTGTTCCCCTCCGCACCGCTGATTGAAATTGCCGACGAAAAACGGCGCCGACGAAGTTTTCCGCCGGATAGCGCAAATCAGGCACTTGGACGCGCGTCTCGCGTTACTGGCACGGGGAAACCTGGTACAGTTACCTTCCCTGCATAGAGGAGAATATGATTTTATTACATTCGCGAGCTAGTGCAGTCGGAAAAAAAGACATTGAGCATGTTTCAATTGATTATTCATGATAGTTACCCCCGTCTACACTCGTGTAATTCTGATTAGTACTTTGATATAAATTAGTGGTGATTTATCGAAGTTCCGTGAGTATCATAACAGGCCTATAAACTTTGCATTACATATCAAATAATGTACTCTTAATTGGATCAGGTATTTTCTAATCATTTTAATTAATTTACATTTTTGGCAGAATGATTTAAATGCATGCGTGGTAATATATTGATATTTCCTGTACTATTAAGTATATTTTTTAAGTACAATCTTGTATAATTTTTAAATATCAAAATACTTCTGACATGCTTCATCTTTGGTTACAAATAACATTTTAGCGGAAATAAATTAACGTGTCAAAAATATTATGAGAAATATGGATATTTCAAATCACGTACTGTGTTACAGTATTGAACTGATAAACCATCTGTCAAATATGGTGTCTACAAACCGTGTAATCCGCAGGCGACGAATTCACAATTATGACACGTATATAGCTTACGGAAATGAACTGAACTGAGTATAGATAAACAATTATGTATAATTTGTGTTTTCTAGATAAAAAGTTGAATCGTATATGACTTTTAATTTTGACACTTTAGTCACTTTAAGTAAACATGCCAAATTTGGCGTTGTATTTTGGTTTCAAGTAAACCACGCTGTGCTTTACTGAGGGTCATGGAAATTCTGAAAAATATTTTTATCTTTAGTTTCATGTAACACAGTTTACTAAGAAATTGTATGCACTTACCAAAATAAATAGTTTGATGCGAAGCAGTCGCATAACCATTTATTTTTGTGTAATTACATAATGACATTTTTTAGGATTTAGTGGTCTACATTATAGTGTGTAAACTACTCACTTACTAAGCTTTTCTACCGCTTCACCTTATTAAAAATATTTACTGCTGTTTTACGAAATAAATGTAGTGGAATACATGAGAAATACTGCCTACTCATTGGACAAAATATAATGACAACCACTTATCATAAAGGGTATCGTCTGTCTCTTAGAAGCACATTTTAATACACGAGCATGCAAAGATAGCATTTCATATAAGATTTGAAAGGTTCAAAGGGGTCCCTGATTGTGTGACACTAAATTTAAACATTTATTGCAAATTGATGAGATTGAAAATAACAATGAACTAAAAAAACTTTATTCGATAAAAATAGCAATTTAATACCACTTTAACGGAATGTTTAATTACTTGACATGTTTTCTGTATGTGGTCTCATTTCTTTTGTGCACACACAGATTTTCTGTCGCCTTCCAAAGCGGCTTACAGGAAAAGTGATAGATTCTCGCGCGATAACATTCTTCCCTCCCCCCAAATCTGAGACAAAATATCTCTTAGTCGGACTCTTGTGAAAAATATCATTTTAATCCTAACTGATTTCAGACCTTTTGGGGCTATTTTCTCATCTCCGTCCACAATTTAGGTGTATTTGTGCAGAATAGCACGACTGATGACGACCGCCTATGTAAACATAGCGCGGGAATAAAACAAACGCAGACGACAATATCTTCACGTGGGTTCAGTCTGCTAACAATCAGCGGAGATATGATGTATGGATGTTTATGTGCAGTGAAAGTTACACCACCGGCAGCGTAGTAAATGTTGATAAAAAAGTGATAGCGATTTGGGTGATTCTGACCACACAATTTATCAGGTCTAATTTTCCCCACCCACATTGTAACAATTTTCTACAATCACGGTTCAGTTCCCGTTACAGGTGCGAGAACGAGAGAGTCTGTGTGTCATACAAGTCTTTAATGGTTTCACTATTTTTCTCAAATTTGCGAGTTAGAGTGAAAATGTTCACAAACTGGTGATAATTGATCATTTAATATATACGTATGACAGAATTCGTGTCTACAAACAGGCCCTATTTACGTCAAGCAGGTATATAGAACAGAACAGAACAGACATTTTATTAAGACTTATACTAATGTACATTTTAGTATGTATACGGACAAGACTCAAATAATAATAATAATAATAATAATAATAATAATAATAATAATAATAATAATAATAATAATAATAATAATAATTCACTTCAACTATGTTAAGAATAAAACTGAAATTTAATTTATAAAGATGTGTGTGTGTGGGGGGGGGGGGTCTCGGAGGGATTTGTCCGTACCCACGTTGCGTATATCACCATGCATAATCTAATATTGCATTGATAGAACACGATCTTCAAATTAATCCAAAGTGCAACAAAAATCAAGAACATAAGAGAATATTAATGGCTTCTGGTATGTAACAAAATATGCCAAAATAATACAGCTCGCTGGAGGCTCTCTAGACCCTGGGTAAGCGCACCAAAAGTATAATGTCATTATGATGTGAACTATGTAATTCCTTAAAGATCGAAAGATAATCTGTTAAAATTTTATCAAAAGTGTCGCGTACTCCATTCATCAAAATTTGTCTAATTTACGTGTCAAATTTCATGAAAATTAATTGCTTTCTTTCCACAGTTATAAGATTCTAGATTTGATATGACAATAAGGTGTCGGCCGATGAAATCTTTTTCAACTAATATTTTAACGTGCATTATTCCCGGTGAAAACTGGGTAGTCAGTTTGCTAACGATTTTTATCAAGGTTTAATAAACAGTATTATATCAAAATCATCGATACCGATCAAACACTTTTGATATGACAATCAAACTTGGTATACATTATCAAATCTGGTATGACATGCGTCGATAACGCGCTAAAGGGATACAAATAGTAATCTTATTAATCAAGGGTGATACATGTCTGTAGACGAAAAGTCTAGCTACTTCGAGGGAGATTTGTGCCTACCCTTGGTGGGACATTCTGATCGTAGATCAATAACATAATCAATCATACTGATTTTCGTAATAATTGGCAAAATCAAATACATAATTTCTAATTTACATAATATTGTTAAAATATTTGTAGGTTATTATTTATTCCTTCCCTTTGGTGTGACTTTCTAATCAGGTAACAATATCAAAATCAATGATAATTATTAGCAAGATCAAGCACATAATTTGTAATATTTTCTTATTGTTGAAGTTTTGTTTCTTCATTATTATTATTATTATAATATTATTATCATCATCATCATCATCATCATCATCATCATCATCATCATCATCATCATTATTATTATTATTATTATTATTATTATTATTATTATCATTATTATTATTATTATTATTATTATTATTATTATTATTATTATTATTTTTATTATTATTATTATTAGTATTAGTATTAGTAGTATTGTTATTATTATTATTATTATTATTATTATTATTATTATTATTATTATTATTATTATTATTATTATTATTATTATTATTATTATTATTATTATTATTATTATCATCATCTTCATCATCATCATCATCATCATCATCATCATCATCATCATCATTATCGTTATTTTTATATTTTTTTTATTATTATTATTATTATTATTATTATTATAATACTTCAACTGTATTATTATTGGGATTTGTTATTAAAATTAAAATAAAATATAAATCTAACACTTTTAATTAAAAAAGAAGATGTTCATTAACGAATTTCAGTTCTTATTCTACACAATTCCCAACTATTAATATCCTTAAATGTTGATTACTTATCTAAACCCATGTGATAGAAAGTAAGGTAAAGTGAAAAGTTAAAACAGATCTTCCATCGGAAAACTCCTTTGAACAAAAATATCAATTTTCTAATAAAACCGAAGGCCTACGAATTTGACGACCACCCTGTTTCTGACATATAATTTTATTTCTCCCCATGTTTACACTAAAATCGTTTCTTCCAGTGTTTGTTCACAGAAGGTGTGTACAGAACAAAACATTTACTGCACTGCGACCATAAAAATGATTTTCGTCTACTCTTTGATTTCGTGTTTTAGATGCAACCGGTGTTTACTCACAGTGTACGAATTGTCGTCTGGCGAAAGCAGCAGATTGCATATAAACTTTATAGGTTATTAACAAAAGAAACAGGATAATGGCTCTGAGAAATATCAAAGAGCTGAGAGATATCTAAGTTTTCATGACGGATTTAACAAACAACCGCCTCTCATTTTTATCTCCATCAAACGTCCTAAAGCAACCGTGTGGTTAAGTGTTTACACAATGCTCAGTTAGTGCCTTCAAATAACTGTTTAAAGGCAAAGAGAATGTGTTTGGCCGGTGGGGGGCTTGGCATTTTATTTCCAACCACGACTTTCACCTTTTTCGAAGAATTGTTTTTGCTTCCATCAAATGTTAAAAGGTCCCATTCAAAATACATGTTAGTAGTCCACGTTCATCTCCGAATGCTCATGTACACATGATAATTTGACTTCAAATGGCACTGTTGCCAAAGAACATGATTAAAATGCATACAGTGTGTGTATATGACATAGACTGCCATTTGTTTCATTTAAAATGGTATAGTAAAAGAAAAGTTATCTTTGATTCAAGTCTTCATTTTCAGCAAAATGTTGCCTCCCGACGTAGCATATATGACGTAATTTATCACGTGGTCTACACACACTGGCATACTATCTTGGTAATTCTGGTAAATCTATCTAGTCAGTATCAAACCATATTCATTCATCAGAGGTTTGATAATGATAAATCTAACTCTGTTGTACGCATACCATCATCACTCTGGTGTACAAGAATGGTATCCAACATGTAACCATATATTGAAGATATGATTGATTGATTGATTGATTGATTGATTGATTGATCGATTGATCGATTGGTTGGTTGGTTGATTAATCGATTGATTGTTCAATTGATCGATTGATTGAATAATAGCATAACATGCCAACCTAATAACTGCATGGAATAGATTCGCACATGACTGTTCTCTTGCTACATTGACTTGCAATATTATGATGATAACGTAACATTATACCAGAAAGCATAGTTTCATCAGGAAATTAAAGTCCTTGTGTTCATTCTCGTACACTAGAGCGATGATGCTATGCGTTTGATACGTCATTGTCGAACCTCTGATGAATGAGAATGGATTTGATCTGATCCTAAAAAATGAACAGATGGTTAAACTGAACGTATAACTAGAATTTTCTTTTAAATCCATAAAAAACGGGTGTTTTAAGTTTTCGTAATCATTCATGAATGTTAATGGGTTGGGCGGGGCTATCCGCCATTGCGTTTTTTTAATATTTACATTTTAACTCAAATAACTGACTTCTTGAACGCAAATAGTTTTATCGAATATGGAATGATTTAATCACCGAGAATACACTTTCCAAGAAAACATGTGGACAAGTTAACTTGTATAATGAACTTTATTTTATGCAAAATAATCAGAGAAGTGATGACTCACAACCACATTGAATTTCATATCTGTCTCTCATATTTATAGCTGTAGCTGAATATTTACAAAGGACGGTTGTAGGCTATTTACAGCTACAGCTGTATGTTTACAACATACCGTCGGGTGTTATTTATAGTTATAGCTACAGCTGTGAATGCTGGATGTTATTTATAGCTAGAGCTGTATATTCCCAACAGAAAGCTGGATGTTATTTATTGCTACAGCTGTATATTCCCAACAGAAAGCTGGATGTTATTTATAGCTACAGCTGTATATTCCCAACAGAAAGCTGGATGTTATTTATAGCTACAGCTGTATATTCACAACAGAATGCTGGGTATTATTTATAGTTATAGCTACGGCTATATTCACAACAGAATGCTGGGTGTTATTTATAGCTACAGCTGTATATTCACAACAGAATGCTGGATGTTATTTATAGCTACAGCTGTATATTCACAACAGAAAACTGGATGTTATTTATAGCTACAGTTGTATATTCACAACAGAATGCTGGATGTTATTTATAGCTACAGCTGTATATTCACAGCAGAATGCTGGATGTTATTTATACCTACAGCTGTATATTCACATCAGAATGCTGGATGTTATTTATAGCTACAGCTGTCTATTCAAAACAGAATGCTGGATGTTATTTATAGCTACAGCTATATATTCACAACAGAAAGCTGGATGTTATTTATAGTTATAGCTACGGCTGTATATTCACAGCAGAATGCTGGATGTTATTTATAGCTACAGCTGTATATTCACAGCAGAAGGCTGGATGCTATTTATAGCTACAGCTGTATATTCACAGCAGAATGCTGGATGTTATTTATAGCTACAGCTGTACATTCACAACAGAATGCTAGATGTTATTTATAGCTACAGCTATATATTCACAACAGAAAGCTGGATGTTATTTATTGTTATAGCTACGGCTATATATTCACTACAGATAGCTGGATGTTATTTATAGTTATAGCTACAGCTGTATATTCACTACAGATAGCTGGATGTTATTTATAGTTATAGCTATAGCTGTATATTCACTACAGATAGCTGGATGTTATTTATAGTTATAGCTACAGCTGTATATTCACAATTGAATGCTGGATGTTATTTATAGTTATAGCTACAGCTGTATATTCACAACAAAAAGCTGGATGCTATTTATAGCTACAGCTGTATATTCACAACGGAATGCTGGATGCTATTTATAGCTACAGCTGTATATTCCCAACAGAAAGCTGGATGTTATTTATAGTTATAGCTACAGCTGTATATTCACAACAGAATACTGGATGTTATTTATAGCTACAGCTGTATATTCAAAACTGACCTTTGGATGTTATTAACAGCTGTAAATCACAGCCGATGCTATAAATATATAGCCGTAGCTGTATTTGATAGGCCCTGCTCTCAACGTGTAACTTTTGAGGCACTTGGTACGCCATATTCATAATATATTAGATATAAAACTTTGAGATGTATCTCCCCGACATCTCCCTTTTACCCAGAATGTAATAAAGCGAATGTCTCAAATAAATCAAAGAGTAATTAAGCGAAGCTTTTGCTGACTTCCCTGTGATTTATCGCTACTAATGTCAAATTTCAGAAGCCCAATCTACAAAAAATAATCACGAAGCAGACGATACGTTCTTAACAAGTCGTCAAACTAGTCGGTTCGCCTTCTTGCAAATCCTCAAAAATGACGAATGTATTTTTCCACTCATAAGTTGTTGTTTGTGACGAAAAGACTTGTTGTTTAGTATCAAAAACTGAGAGATTACGAAAGGAAAACATTGCATTACTTGTGCATAATCGTGTCGCCAAACGATGCGCATTACGTGAGTGCCGTAATTTGTTCTCAAATTTTGGCATTTTACGACATCTAATTATGAGTCTTGTTGTCGTAAAATGGCTCCGAGTGCAACGAATAAACATTATTGTAACCTCTTTGCCATAATTGCAATTAATCCTTGATGGTTTATTTCATTTAATGAAATTTATCTGATAAGGTTCCCGTCAAAGTTTATGCGAAACTAAGACGTACACAATTTAGATGGCGGCTCGATATTGCATAACGTTGAGTACTAGTGTTTGCCATTCATAAACGATGGTTAAAGCTGGAAACGAATCTTGTACAATCAGTTTGAATTGATCTCTTTCTCATGCATTCAAACTAGGTTCTCTAAAATAGTTTTATGTTATATTTCTTTCTTTTTTGAATAGTTCATGTTTAGTTGGCTATTTTTCTCAAGTCCAGGCCCAAATATCACGAATACTCAAGTCAAATCTCATTCTCAGTCTGAACTCTTTTTATTAAAATTACAGCATCATAAGATTCAAACTTTTAAATGTTTTACCCTTTTTTAAAATCGCATTCTCTCATTCATTATGTCGATAAAAGAATTGGTCAATACTTTATAGAAAAAAATGAAAGCAAACATGTACTTGAGTCCAATTTATTATTTTTGAGTTTTACTCAAGTACATTTAGTCCTGTAGAAATAATTTCTTTTAGAATATTGAGCAATCATGTTAATCAACATAATGCACGTGAGAACGTGCTTTTAAAAATAGTAAAACATTAGTAATTTTAAATAATGTCAAACTGTAATGTGGAAAAAAAGAGTAGAGATTGAAATTGAGAGATGAAGTATTTTCGTGAAATTGGGTGGAGATGGCCGCAACTTTGTGAGGGTAAGAGATGAATTCCCCACGTATACATTTGCTTTGATACACTGTTTTATTGCAGCAACGAGTGGTAGAGGCCAATAGAGTTCGTAACACTCTCCAAATTTTGGTATTCATTAAAAAAGTCGATTAATATGACCACGCTGAACGTAAAACAATAGCCACTACAAGATGTGCATTTATTAAACAACAATAAAAACACGACATAAAATAAAACAACACACGTCATCATCATATGAACTCTTTTAACGAA
This sequence comes from Mya arenaria, assembly GCF_026914265.1. Taxonomy (NCBI): domain Eukaryota; kingdom Metazoa; phylum Mollusca; class Bivalvia; order Myida; family Myidae; genus Mya; species Mya arenaria. Next base: position 12,575,149 of record NC_069125.1, on the reverse strand, counting down.
TTTCGTCTTGACCCCCAGAAGTCGTACCAACCAAAATATTGCGAATCAATGCTCTATCAACATCTAATGGATTTGCCAATCTTACAAAAAGCAAAATTACGTAACAATAGTTCATTTTTTTCAACAAAGATAACAACTTAAAAGGGTTAAATGTTTCACAATATAGTTCCGATCTGACATAGGAAAGACTTTACAAAGTCTCCAAGCAATCGGGTGTTCATGGGTTTCTCTAAGTGCCAACGATATGCTAATTTCTTGAATAATTATCACCCGGTTTGGCAAAAGTCGTGAAACCTAACACGTCATATTGGACCCGGTGAAAATGGACATCACTTGACGTTACTTAACAGACGTTAGAGGCAATTTCGATAATGCGTTAAGGGCATATTATCGCCACGGCAGTCTATTAAGACCCTATTTGCGTCGTAAAGGGGTCACACTGTGTAGTAATGGGTTTCGCTAAACTTGCATGGGATAGCCCTGATAGTGCTATGATCAATTACCCAGACCTGCAGATTGTGTAGTCCTCAAGCTGGCGCCATTATTTTAAAAGCATAAGCTTAATGCATGAGCAGTGTTCATAAGCGGCTGACCTAATCGAAGAAGTATCTTTGCAACAATACACATGTGAAACGTGTACTGTGGATCTGGGGCCGTATGCAATAAGCATCTTAGTAACAATTTTCAACTTAGTGAAAACATTGCCTTTTTTCTAATTTTTATTTTACGAAAACGAACAATGTTTGCACACCAAAAATATGAAATAAAGCAAGAACATGGTCATATTAAAATATGCATATGAATAAATCTGAAGAAAAATAGCGGCTATTTAAAATAATCGATGTAAAAAATTACGAAATTCTCACTAAGTTAAAATATTCACTAAGATGCTTATTGAATACCGCCCCTGGTTTTAAGGCGATTGCCTTTGCCCAAACCCAAACGCAATTGTCCATGTCAAAATTTATCTGCCGGTCCTTTGAGTACTTTTATGGACACTGGTTGGGCGCATTTATGTAGAAAGCTGTTCCATTTCGGTAATGTTACGGATATTGTGAACATATACGATATTGAGTTGTTGACGTTGGTGATATGTTCGTATCCTGTAATAGTAAGTTTTTTTTAGGAAACACTGGTGCGTATACGGAGAGACATTTCGCTCTCAAACAGACGCGGATATTGTCAGCCGTAAAATACTGGTTTTCTCAATATAATTCACTTATTAATGAGTACGCCCAGGCATCGCGTGCCCGTTAATTGTATGTCCACCAGCAGTGATAGGGAAGGGGATAATGTAAGAACGGCTGCGCTAGAATTGACTCTTAAACCGCCGCCGTATAAACCGCCGCCGTCGGCCGCCTTGCGAAAAGTGTATGCGATGATACAGTCGAGGTCGAGTGGCGTCGGGGGCGTCGGGTAGCGCGTACAGGCGATGAGGGGCGGCCATTGGCAGGAGGGAGTGCGAGGTGCCGTGGGGGCAGGGGCTAGACATACCAACATGCTATCAGCATCATTCGATTCGATTCTTTTCTCAAAAAGCTTACACTGACTTGAAAGGTTAATGGACTTCTTACATTTCAAGTCCTTCGTTTTTTGCAAAGCAATAAATGTCATGAAAATGAAGACATCCAATTTACCAACAAATTAATAACTCTAATGGCATCAAAGTATGGCTGCGCTTATCAGTTCTATTGTTATAAAAAGATTTGCTCGCGCCAAACAAGTCTTGGGCTAGACAGTTACACGAGGTTAACCCTATAATCTCAACGCCAAGGAGTCGAACACGTCATGTGGTTATTTTCAGGGAAAATTGGTCTTGAAACTCGTATGAAAAATGCCAAGTACATCAAATGGCGGGAAAACACTTCATGACTTCTTGTTTTGCACGCTGCATGGTGCGTGTTTCTTTTGCTGTGTTTTCTCGACGTCAAGATTTCAATAATTTTATTATTTAAGTGATTAGAATTTTCATCATTTGAAATTCTCAAGAAAGTGATATTGTATGTATACCAATTCTTTGCCTTTTCCACCAACGCCAAATAAAGAAAAGAAAGAAAATAATCATAATTTTATGTTATTGCATAAATTACTTTTACACAATCTATTATATAGAAAATACAGATTAATAGTAACAGTGCAATGCAAGATTGTTTAAGGTTATTTAACTTGAGTCCTGAGTGGTTCTTTTTTATGAAATAACCTTTTTTGAATTATTTCATTATTATCATTTCTTTTCAATTATTCTATACTGCCCGAAGAGTGATAAAAATTTAAATATATATAATATTGTATGGTCTGATATCATAAATCGATGCATCGTTATAAGCAGTATAACTATAAATATGTTCTGTTTTGTTCTGTTCTGACTATTTTATAGTCTGATAACCAAATCAAGAATGGTAAATATATATATTTATATTTTACAGCCTTATATTATTAATTGATATATCGTAAAAGTAGTATAACTTTAATTATGTTCTGTTCTGTTCTGCTCCGTTCCGACTATTGTATAGTTTAGTCGATCTGAAGGGTTTCGCTTCTTGGCATGTATAATAAGTAAGCGGTCGTTAAAAACCTCTCGAGGTCGCGTGCCTCTGGTACTACAAACAAGTCGGTCAGTCTTGGAGGAAATGCTTTATTGTATAGGCATTATTGTAATCATTAAGTGATACATACACAACTTCATATACCCATTTCTATTGTTGATTTCACTGAAAGAAGGACAATGTACACAGTTTTATTGGCAATTATGTCCGCAAATTTCATTGAAATGTCACAAAGTTTTGCCTTCATCAAACGGTTTGTAATTCACTCGAGTCTGGTCAACAACTTGACATGTTTGATGATCGCTTTTGATGACCATGGATTGAAATGACCACAGTTAAGTTGTGGCTCGCGCATGGCAGGCAGTGTTTATTATTGTATGTTTACAGCAATGCATTTCAAACATTTACAAACTTCAACTGTATGATACGGGTAGAAGGGTAATTAAAGCATTGTTGAAATCGAGATTTACTGCCCCCGCGCCAATATTTTTAACATCTGTAAATACTGACACGTGTGTATTTCATTATTTTTAATACTTTGCTAAATTCAACATTATTGAAACAAGTGTCCTAAACACTTTACTAATCTGTACAAAAATCTCAAATTCATAATAAATTTCACTATATCGACATAGTGCAACAAAATTCCGCAATAAAACTGTCAGGACTTAGTGCTAACCCGGTAAAATTAGCTGTGAATGTCGTCTGAAATTCTTATCAAGTTTCTTAATAATAATTATTTGCCAATAATGGGGCGATTTTGTTTCTCGAGAATCGCCGTAACTTTGTAATGATTGTCCGACAATATAGTCGCGAATTTGAATGTGACGTAACTGGGCTAATGACGAGATAATTGCCTTCACATGTATATACCTTCAACGCCAGAGTTGCTGGATCCGTGGTGGAGTTGTCTTAAAAACAGTCAGCGTTTTGATGCTAAATTTCTATACATGAAGTTAAAATGCATATTGTTAATAACTTGACACCACGACAACACCCAAACTGTGACATTCTGTACAAATGCATAACATGTCTAATGATATAAACTATGATTTGAAAAGTGTGTAAATTAACATATTAAAAGTCGAGTGCGAATCCTAGAGACCCCCCAAGCCACAACTGTTGACTCATACCCGCGACATGTTCTATTAGTTTACCTTTCATCCCAAATGTAGAGAAGGGTGTGGGGGATGGGGGGGACCTGGGGCTTGGGTAAGCTTATTACCTTGCATTCGAACTAGGCCAAGGCCATAACCCAGTTCACACAACGTTACTTCCCCTTACTTCAGTAATCCATAAAACTGCCCGTGATGATACTAATATTAATAATATCGGCTTGTCTATTGTTTTACTTTCATACATCTTCAAATGACAAAGGTTACTGTATTTAGATCAAACAACTTTCAAATATGCATGTGCTTATATTTTGCTTATTTTTATGAAACTTCACATATTAATCAGATAAATATTTATATATTTATGGTGTTTTACCAATGCTGCAAATAAATTATAAATTATATTTAATTACAGAATAATAATACTACCATTTAGTTTTATGTGAACACGGTGAAGAAAATATGGACGAATTGCTGATATTTAGAAAAGGAGATCGTAGTAAGTTGTTCAGAAAGAGGATACTACCATTAAGTTTGTGAAGAAAGTTATGATAACTTATACTATGCCACTCTCATTGGCACGATGTTATGCGATAGTGTGGTCTGGTGTTGTGGGGGGGGGGGGGGGGAACCGGCTTACACAGAGAAAACCACTTGTCCGACTTGGTGACCACAAACCAAGTGAAGGTGAAGCACTCTCATGCGCCCCGGCTGGGAATCGAACCCGGGTCGTCTTGTTAGGTAATAGCTACCAGTAATGGAACTGCCAAGTCTGAAATATGTTGCAAAGTTGCATCTCATGTGGAGCCATTCTTATAGCTTAATATCCCAAAAAGAACATGTTAACTGTCAAACTGGGAATGCATTTCCAGAAAATTGACTCTTTTTTACTTCCAGCTTATGTAGACAGTATATTAACATGTTTCTAAACTACAACGAACTAACAGTTGTCATCTTAAAAAAGGAGAAGATTTATATCATAAAGGTTTCAAATAATGCATACTGGTGTTTTTTAAAGGGACTAGACACCAGATGATACCATTGCAACAAAAAAAGAAAATTGTCAAAAAATACATAGAATTGATACCGTTGTGTACAAATCATCGAATCACATCGGTGACGACACATGTATCTTTCGCATTTTTGTGTGTTATTTTAAAATTTAAAACTTATTGGGTTTGTCTACCACGTTAATACCCGTACTTTTAAAAATAGCGTCGGTATATGTATCTGTACTAATCACGTGACTTTCACATGCTAAATAATCACAATAAACACTATGACTGGAAACCGTTATGCGCTATTTCTAAACGGGTAAACTCAGCTGAGACAACGACAAAATAATCTTTTAATCATGAAAAGTGATGTTCTAAGGGCCCCATACTAGTTCGTATTGGCAATTCTAGGCTTTTTTGTTGAGGAAATTAAGTGTTTGCCGATTTTCGGACAATCTGGTGTATAGTCCCTTTAAGATGCATTTTAAATAATGATAACAAAGTGAGAATAAAAGAAATCCCCCCAAAAAGTTGAAAGACCTCACGTTTGTGTGCAATGACATAAACCAGAGAAGAGCATGCCCTATCATGAAATATAGTGTCGCCACAGCGAAGTCGTGCCGCCAACAAAACGAGGATATATTACTTATAAAAAGAATATATTTCTTCAGAATAGCTATTGTTTCGAATCAAAAACGTTACATTTTCTTGTAAGTATTTGTGATTTGTGATTCTGAACTTCAAATTTGACATCGCACCAGACGACCCTTGGGATTTTGCAGACAACATGGCGAAACTCGCGAGCCGCCGCGTGATTGTTACAACGCTGTAAAGAATATCTCTTTTTATGATAACGTTTGTTCGTTATGGCCGTAAATCTTTTATGAACATTCAAAATGAAAGATGTATTACATGCATCGTATAAAGACATTCCTTCATTCGAGCGTGTGTTTTTAAAATCTTGTGGCCACCATGAGTGTAGAATGCCCCACCCACATCATTAGATGCTACGAAGAGCTATATCTTTAGCGACGCGGTGGAGTGTCCCCATGCAGAGTGAGGTTGGGGGTTCGAACCCCGATAAATGCACAAAGGGATTTGTGCAGTCTGTTACATGAGGATATAGAGTGCACTGCATTGCGTACAGAGAGATCCATTTACATATACGTACACAATACATTGAATACAGAATGTATTTCATTGCATACATATGAGATCACTTTAATCTGCGTTCAAAGCCACAGAGTATGTTTTTTATTTGGACAATGAGTGCATTTTAATGCATTGTCACCGGAACATTTCTTTTTTGGGAGGAGTGAAGCCGTTAAATGCGAGGATTTTCCGTTACGTTTAGTTCTTTATCTTCCAATTTATCAGACGATACTGTTGATCAGACGGCTTAATTGTGAAAATGTCACCAGATTTCGCGATGATATCGGCAGGTAGACAACCAGTGTGTTGGAAACCGAAGAACTCGGAATCCAAGACCGGTTCTAATCATCTATTCAGTTTAATCTGTTTACTTTGCTGGAGAAAGTGAAGTAAATGTCAATAACTCCGTGCAGCAGACGACAAGATTCACAGGCAAGCGTTTAAAAAGGACGCAACAGACGATAGTTTTGTTTCCTTGGCAACATATTGACATCAATGCCAATACTGCTATGAAACCGTACAATTTTTAATAAACGTCATATTTCTTTTGAATAAATGTCTTTTGTGCAGTAGAAAACAACATTTTATGATATTCTCAGAGCAAAATTACCAATTAATGTATTTGTGAAGGATGATATTCAAACAAGACATTTTGTAACATATTCTTCATTTTATTGTTACATTTCAGAACAAAAGATATTTGATTTTTATAAATGTCATTATATTTTGAAAATAATTCTTAATTAAGATGTGCAGCTTAGATACCTCGCAATTTTTGTAATAGAAAGCAGCCTCACACAATACATTTCGGCTCCTCTGCAATTAATAACTGGATTTCATAATTTCATTTGTTTTTATCTGATTAATACTATTTTGCTAATATTTTATTAAAAATATGGACTTAGTTTGTATCTTTAAGCATTTTTTTAAAATGTGAAATACGTTACTTCGTTATTAAATAAAATAACGTTATGATCTGATAAGTAACATTCAAATTATAATATCATGTAGGCAACAGTCGCATCAGCCCGGAAGTATTGCTCGAGGGTTTTCCAAATCTAACGAATACATACTGGCAATCTCATCATTCACTTTTAAACAAATGCAACGTATTGTTTTGTTGTTAGACGTGTTTTTGTTGTTTTTATGGCCGTTGTCGCTGTTCTTGTTGGTGTTGGTTGCAGTTGCGGTTGTGGTTATGTTGCTACTGCTACTGCTGCTTCTGCTGGTGGTGGTGGTGCTGCTGCTGCCTCTGTCATGATGCATATGATGCTGCTGCTGCTGCTGCTACTGCTGCTGCTGCTGCTGCTACTGCTGCTGCTGCTGCTGCTGCTGCTGCTGCTGCTGATGATGATGATGATGATGATGATGATGATGATGATGATGATGATGATGATGATGATGATGATGATGAAACATGGACGACGACAACGTAGACAACGATGATGACTGACTGACTATCATATTTGCTTTTACCAAACGATTGTATAACATTTTGAGTACATTATCAGATTCCATAGAGAAACTAATGCAACATTAAATAATCACATAATAAAGAATTAAAATTATCGATACTCAGTACATATTTTTTGCCAAAATAGTGATAATAATTTTATTACATAATACAATGTCTAAAGTTTGTTCAACAGACCTTTGATAATACATTTGTACTCAAACAATATAGTTAAACGGTTTTAGTGGGTTGGCTTGAAAATGTTTGGCGTCAGTGGAGATTACGTCTTCATGTTATAATCGCCAGAAGACTGCTACCCCGATGTATTATCAAACGCACAGACTGACTAAGACTTCGCCTTAGGTATTGCTAAGTCCTATAAAGTTGTAAAAGCAGTGATATTATCTTCACTTATCTTGATCAAATATCAAATTATAACCTTAAGGAAATCATCTTAAAATAATATCGGGTTCTGTATTTTTATTAATGATCACCGTGTAATGATTTGAAATTAAGCGGGTAGTTTTATGGTGATCGGCCTTTTGATGTCGCCGCGCCTGACGCCCCTGTTCACCCCTGCCAACGCCGACGTGACCGAGCCGTCGGGAGCTGCACGGAAGTCACGTAATCTTAATCGTGGGCGAAACCATAGGTAACAGTATCATTCAGAGTAGGTAAAAACATCATCTTATAATCATACATAAATATTATACAAAGAAGATATATCCTATTCACGCAGAAAGCTTGTTAATAATTCATACAATAAAAACTGAGTAAAACCGTCGAACTCCCATGGACCTTGACCGACGAAAATACCTCGACGCTCGGAAAGTTCGAGCCAAGCGGAGATGCTAACATTCAGTTTCTTATAAATCGTTTTTTTACATCACGTTCGAGCCATCGAGGGATTCGAGCTAAGCGAGTTCGAGCCAACGGAATTTGACTGTAATATTTCACGAAAGTTTTTTATGCATCCAAGCTCTTTAAAGCAATTCATGTATGTGCCAATTATTTGTGTTTGTGTTTTTTTTACTTGAAAATTACAAGATTATTAGGAAATGCGCGACCACAGTCTTGGCTTACTTCTTATAATATAAATACTTATATGAAACACTTTTTTCGCGCCATCTCTGACTAGTTCTGCATCCTATTAGTGCAACAGGAAGGATATTATTATGTAAAGCGAAAATAACTTCGAGCCCGGAACAAATCGAAATAAACGACCTAGAGCAATGCGGGCCTATTTTTATATATACATAATGTAAAAAACAACAACGGTCATTTGTATAAAAAAAGAGAAAACGAAAAGTTCGAGCCATGTGATTTCGAGATAACGGGATTTTACTGGATTCATTAAAATAAAGGATATTTTTGACCTGCAGGTATTACTTAAATAAATTTAAATCTTACACTTCATAAAAAGAAAATAATAATATTTACCTGGCATTTGAATATGTATTATAGAACACTTATAATAACATATCGTTTGAGTTATTAAGACGATACAATATATACATAGTTACGTACGAACCATTTGATAATGCGTTTCAGTTATAAAACCCTCAGATGATACCCAAAACCCTCAGACGATACCCTCAGATGATACCCAAAACGCTCAAACGATATCCTAAGACGATACCCGCAGACGATGAAACTAATTATAACATAATAGCATTGGCTTTTCTTATTTCATTTTTCTCTTTTTTGTAGTGATTTATTTCTTTGGAAACTACCATGATGTGGAAATATAGTGGCTTATATTTAACTGTTTTTGCTAATATATCGTACGTTAATTTAAAATAATAATAATAATAATAATAATAATAATAATAATAATAATAATAATAATAATAATAATAATCTGGCCTTCGTTAATTATTATATCAAAATAATTATACAGTTCAATGTCCATTGATAATACAATTGTCATTCTACTATGTATACTTCAAGCCTAATTCATTTCTGACTGAATTCTTATATTCATGTCAAAAAATACATACATTAATATTTGCAGCGACCAAAAAAACATTAAAACATCCCTTGAAGTTCGCCATAAATCTATCAAAAGAACTAATTACCTGTGCCTTTGTTTTCAAAAATAATTATCAATAAACATACAATATTCACTTCGAAATGGGAATTAACATCAATATAATAATCGTTTAAAATGACCAGGGGGCGACATGACATAGACTTGATAGAAAGTTATGACCTTTTCCGACGCCGGCCAAGGTGTTGGGGTTACTGGTGTTACCGAGTTACGGCCCTTGAAACCTTGCCCCTTGGTAATGTTTTATTTCTGTCTGTCGGGGTATTAAATTGTTATATCACTTTTTAAGTAAAATCAGATCAAAGGCGGCACCCTGATGTTAATTGGTTATGTGATAATTAAAACTGTTGAAGGACGTCAAATCTTGTCTAAAATCTTACTTTTCAAACTAGTCATTTTAAATGCGGACTTTAAATCGTCTAATAACGTAGCATCGTAGGGCTTCAGATGAAAAAAGAAAATAATTATTAGAAAGTGGAATGCTTACCCTATATTAACAGCATGCAAAGCAGTATACAGACAATCTTTTTTTTAAAGATGCGCTCTCACTCCCAAATAAGATTTACCACACTTAATAATTTTGTTTTAATATTCCAAAAAGAATGAATAAATGTAAAAAAGTATGGTTCTTATGAAGGTTATCGAGTTTAATTTGAAAGAAATGAGCATAAAACACAGTACAGTATTTCTACCATATACAACTAAAGTAGACCAAAGTAAATCGTTTAGCATTCACCAATCATTTTATATTTTTGCGCTTTCTGCAATTACATTCATGGTTACAATCTTGTTATCAGTAGCTAATATTTTCCATGAATGCATTATTAAGTAAGTAGTTAAGGTTTATCAGTAAATTTCGAGGGCGACTAAAATCATGATACCACTTGTACAATTAAGGTCAACGCATTAGTTTTGATATACATTTTTTAAATGTTCAAGTTATGGGTTAAGTCGAAACCCGTTAGCTCGAAATCCCAGGGACCGGCCAAAAGCCAAAATACTTTGAGTCTCGGGAAATTTGAGCCAAGCGGGAATGCCTACATTCAGTAAAAATATCAGTCCTTTACATCCAGTTAAATGTTCTCTGTCAACTTTTGTGGTGCAATGCATATATTTTAAAAATGTTCTAATAAAAGGGGCATTGGAAATGGTTCCAAAAAAGGCATTCAGTGTCCAATAGCTGTATAATAGTCATTTGCCAACCCCCCCAAAAAATCCTGTTGTTTAAAACTAAAGATCATTGTCTATAAAGTGATCAAGTATAGTGTATTAAATCAAGATTTTCGTCGGATTTGCGAATACGATAGATGCGGACCCACCGATGTTTATCTTTCCATCAATTACATATCATTTATATCAATACAGCAGGCAAATAAAAGGCGCCTTAGATATTTGATATAGCTTATTGCATAATCTTTATTGAGCCTTGTCGGATATAGTTTTTTAACGTTTCCTACCTGATAAGACACCAGGGATTTTGTTCAAGAACGTTCTTTAATCTGGCATCGATTTGAAACGCCACGAAGGAGACGACAGGACGTGTATCCCTCAACCTCTTTAGATGGATCTCATTTCCCATCTCGACCCTCATTCTCTCTATATAAACCCCCTCCCACACTTTCGAGATCTCTGGGAGATAAACCCTCCTACCCGGTTCGACCCCCCTTATTCATCACCTCCCGTGTTCTCCAATTGCAACCTCTTTCCCCTCCATTCCCCTATTTAAACCCCCCTCCCCCGCCCCACCCTCACCAATATGTTCTTGTCGAAAGTACCTCATCAAGTAAAATACTGAAAGCGCCGTTAATCATCATCGTAATCATCAACAAATATAGCAGCAGCAGCAGCAGCAGCTGCAGCAGCATCAACAACAACAACAACAACAGTTTCGGCGTCTATAGTTTAACTGTCACCATCAAAAAATTTTGTAAGAAATGTTGTTGTTTTTTGCATCTGTTGATGGCGTCCATGCTAATAATCTAAAGTACACGGGCTGTCTGAAATAGGTTAAACTATGCCGTATATGTTTTTTTCTGTACATAATTTATTTGCGACTATTTTCAGTCACCTAAAACCGCTTCTTATTTCATCAACTTATCTAAACCTTCATCACACGACCAGTCCTTAAATACTACCAAATATAAATCACTTTTCGAACATTTTTCAATGGCAATAGGATGTTTTTCACGTGTGAATATAGCGCGTTCAAGAGGAAACCGCTAATATTCAATCCTGACCGAGCGGTTCCGATTACAGACCGGAAGTAGCGACTCCAGTCGTCTGTTTAGTGGCGGAAGTTTGCCACCAAGTTTCAGCAATACACTTGACCCTTTCGCTCGCCTCTGGTGCCGCAGAATTAATGGGCCCTCAGCCACAATCAGTGGGAATTAACCGCAGCTATCTTTTCTTATATCTGTATTTGATAAATTTTGAAGAAAAACAACAACTTAATAAGCTGAATCTAATATTTGTTTACTTTTACGTCGCAGTAGTAACAGCAAAATCAGCAGCAACAACAGCGGAAGACACCAAGCAGCAGCAGCGATAGAAACAACAGTAGTAGCAATAGTAGTAAAACTATTCAAGTTGTTATACAGTAGAAGAGATAGCCATTGGTAGTAGTTCAAGTGGTGTTAAAATTAAGTAGAAGTAGTAGTAGCAGTAGAAACAGCAGCACGGCTGTTGTTGCTGTACTTGTAGTTGTTGTGGGTGGTGTTGTTGTTAATGTTTGGGTAGGTTGTGTTGCTATTGCTTGTGTTGTTGTTGTTTTTATATTATTATTATTATTATTATCATTATTATTATTATTATTATTATTATTATTATTATTATTGTTGTTGTTGTTGTTGTTGTTGTTGCTGTTGTTGTATAACTGTTGCTGTTGTGTTACTGTTGTTGTTGTTATTGTTGTTGAATTAGTCGCTATTAATTATATAAAATAGCAGAAGTACAATTGAATGTTACACAAACTGTATTGAGTTCAGTTTTCTTTCAAAATTACCTTTTCTTATTATTTAATATTGCTCACAGTAAGTACGGAAATATGTATGTAAAAAGTTCATACAAAATTTCAAATTCTAATTTGAAGCAATCCATTGATAAAGGGATAGGTCATGATGAATGAAACTTGAAAAGAAAAAAAAAGTAAAATAAATCAACACTAATGCAAAAAGCTATTGTAAAATGTTTAACCTAAGATATCCCTAAACATTTTCAGACATTGGTCTGTCAGTAATGAAAAAAAGAGTTGTATTTTACGACAATTAAACACACTTAAATACATAATTTACACAATGTTCACATGACCCCGCCATTTTCAATCTGTCGCAGACGAGAGCAACGCTGAAGATGCGCTCATTATTTGAAGACAAAATGTCGTCTGCGTGTTTATTTTTCGTCTGTTTCTTTAAAATATGAAGGTGACGATTCTCTTTCATGTGACCAACAAAACTCATTTAAAATTACAGGCGATTGCATAATTCACCGGGTAATTTGAAGACTGGTCTTAAGAAGTGTCCGCATGGGAATTTATTGGGTTTACAGAGAAGAAAAGCCATTTTGAGGACTTTTGGCGACGAATAATATAGCATTTGTTTAAGAAGAACGCAATTACTGCTCAATTTATACTAAGATGATAAAAAATAAGGCTTTAATATTGCACTTGCCGTCCCGATTGTAACTACGAAAAACTGATTAGGAATGCAGTTTTTAGGGCGGGGGGGGGGGGCTTGAAATGTTGACGCCAACGTTTTTCTGTATGTGGAACTTTTTCAAGTTTATAATGCCATTCGAGAATATAGTCGGTATACTTGGGCTTTCAAATATTACTTTTCTGTTCAAAATGTGAGAGTAAGTTATTGTAATAGGGGTGTCAGCCTCTCACCCAAGAGGTTGTGAGTTCAAGCCCCACCAGGGGAACATTCTCATGACCTCCCAAAATGTACAACAGCAGTACTGGGATCTGCAGGAGGTTGTAAGTTAAAGTCCCACCAGGGGTACTCTCTCGTGGCCTCCCAAAATGGACAACAGTAGTCCTGGGATCTACAGGACGTTGTGGGTTCAAGCCCCACCAGGGGAACATTCTTAAGTCCTCACGAAATGGACAACAGTAATACTGGGATCTACAGGTGGCTGTGAGTTCAAGCCCTACCAGGGACACATTCTGATGACCTCCCAAAATGGACAACAGTAGTACTGGGTTCCACAGGAGGTTGTGAGTTCAAGGTGCAACAAGGGGAAAACATTATCATGACCTCCCAAAATGGACAACAGTAATAATTGAATATACAAGAGGCTGTGAGTTCAAGCCCCACCAGGGAAAAATATGCTAAATAGCAGCAATAGTGATCTTCAAAGGAAGCGGACTCGGGCGTGTCTGCTTACGTCACAAACGCGCAAAAGACATTGTTATTGTTTTGAATACAATTATCGATAAGTGCATTTAATTTGAAATAAAAACAATGGGAATAACTTGTCCAGCATATGTTTCTGCAAGTTTTGTCCACTGTTTTGCTCAAGAGATATGGCCAATTAATGTTTAATATATACTCTCTAATTGAGTGTTCTTATCGCTTGCATAATGAACACAAATATTATGGAAGATGGGCCCCGTCATCAAACGAGGGAGCATTATGATGTGAGATTTTATCTTTAAAACAAGACAGCCTTTAAACGATTGTTGTTGTCAGCAACATATCACCAGCTCATTGTTTTGACTGGTGAAAGTTTACACCCCCGGGACTTCACAAACACTTTACCGCCCAAAGCAGCGGTTACTTTTTTAATCAAAGAAAATCGAATGTAATAAAGTGAAATTAAGTCCTCACCTTTTGAACGTAATTCTTGTCTTTGATGTAGTCATTAAAATGAATTTTAAGATATTCAAATGTAAAATGGCATTTATATGGCTAAAATTATTGTAAATATAGTAGGTAATATTTTCGGGAAATGTTTGATGTTTGTCGGCGTGCCGAACATGTATATCAATGATGCATCAGATATGTTGAAAAACATGTGTGATTTTTTTTTATTATTACTTTTACGACTTTGCTGTGTCTGCAGATATAGTATTTAACTACAGTGAATGGCACTGCAAATTTTTTTTAAACTGTTTTCAAATGAAACGGACCGCACTGCGGATCGAGCGCTCGTTTCTTACCGGAGCATTTTTATTACACGTACAATCTAAAAATTGAGTATTAAAGGCAACACCAAATATTTTGTTTATTCATCTGATTTTGAGCGAGACAAATTGAAAGGAGCGGGTAAATTGAAAACAACAACAACAACATAGTTTTACTTCGTTGAAAACTGGTGCGAGCGAAAGCGAAACAATTTGTTTTCTTCATTGAATTAATATTTGTAATTATAGTACTGAAACATAACAACAGTATTTCCCATCATCAAAGTGTAAGTTAAATGATATAATTCTTTATATAGATGGTCCCAATATCAGGAAAATACTCAAGTCATTCCTCAATCTCATTCACAAACCTTTTTACCTTATAATAGCATAAAATTATTCAAAATATTCTATTGTTTTACTCTTTTTCATAGCTTATTCCCTAATAAAACCCATTCGTATAAAACGTTGGTCGATATTGAAAGATGTTTTATTCTACAGTCAAAAATGTAATTGAGCACAACTCGTTGTTTTTGAGCAAATACTCAAATACATCTTATTCTCTAGAATTATTTTTATCAGCAAATTCCATGACCAAATTTGCTAGTAAAAGAAGTAAAATTATACAATATATTTAATCACGATATTCTTTTATGTGGTAAAATGAGTTGAAATTGAGATTTGACTTAAGTATTTTTTTGGTTATTGTGGCACTTTCTATGACCAAATTTGCTATTAAAAGAAGTACAATCATACAAAATATTGGTCAAGCAATTCTTTTATTTGGTAAAACGAGGTGGGAGACTGTGGTTTGACTAAAGGATTGTTTGTTGAAGGGGCTTGTTCATTCTTCTGGAAGTATACATATACACATGTACATCAAATAACATGTTTTGCATTGTTTTAAGCAACACGGCGTTCTTTGGCTTTTTTTTATTGATTTCCGTTGTGAAATGGAAGCAGTCGCAGCTTCCGAAAAATATGTGTGGTAACACGACGTACAATTTAAACGTCAATTTTGTTTGGCCTAATGATCTCTGCTGAGTATTAGTTGTAAATCGCTTGATGCAATCCAAGCTTTAAACCGATTACTTGCTAGGACGACGAATGTTTCCAGTTAGCGCCACCCCGGTGCTAGTTGAGTCCTGTCCCCGTCAATCTAGCCACCTACGGGTGCGGGGTTTGTGCAGTATGGGCAGCAACTTCGCGGCTTATCTTGTTCACTCTTTACCCGTAATCCGAGTTACATTATTGACCCCAGATCGATCATGATATCGTAGATTAGGGAGATTATTCCCTATTGTTGATCCGTTATCTGATCAATTTCTTCTATCATTTCACTTTCATTAATTTTGATTACAATGGGACCACAGCGTAAAGAACTAGAAAGATCTGTACAAATCTCGTCCGTAATCTCGGATCCGATCTCGACCGAGTCTTATCGCACTAAATGCGCCGAAAGGCAACGGACAATTCAAACATGGCAGATTACTGGACAGTTTACGCGCACAGACTGTGTTCTCGTACAAGTTTTATCAAAATGTTTTTAAACCAGTGGCGCCAAAAACATTTAAGACCAGTCTGCTGGAATTTTATATCGCGAGAACCCCGCGGCCATTTTGAATCTGTACTGTCAACAAGCATTATCAAACGTTCGACCGTCATTAACCAGTTTCAGTTCAACAAAGTTCGATATAATAGCAGAGCAATCATAATTTTCTCAATAAATGGCGATTGTCTTACCTTTTAGCGATATGTTGATAGGACTGGGTAGAAGATTTTCACACAGACGACAATATTGGCCCGGTCACTTCCTTTACAGGAAGCCAAGAAACCCTGTGATCTCCCACAGGTGGATAAAGGAGACGTGTTGTGGGTCTAATTTAGGTAATTGTACTTCAAAGAGATGGCGAAATGATTGCCTCGTCTCGACGAAAAGTAGCCAATTTTCATACGGGTATTGTTTGTTGATTGTGTTAGATTTTCAATGTTGTAATACTAGTATCAAATGGAACGATGTCGTATCAACATGAAATCAATAATTCACAACATGTTTTTTCATACCCACCTTCGTCAAAGCTGTACTCTCACAGATTGTCAGCTTTGACAAAACATGTCTCAAAATCAGCTGATTTTGGCACCAATGCCTTCAATCCAGTCATATCGCACAACAGAACAAATCTCAAATCTTAATGTAAAACTGTCGAAAAGGTCATTTTTCATAAAGCGTTAGTAACGCTTTAAGTAATAAAATATCAATTTTCGAATTTAAATATGATATATTGTGATCTGATCTTTTGTCAGCAGTCTTCTATCACTGGGTTTCAGACATTTACGCAAAAAATGGCTCATTCAAAGACAAAAAAGATGTCAAAACGATCAATCTGTGAGAGTGCAGCTTTAACGCATAAAGCAATCCATTCTTGCAGGAAGCAGGTTCAGAGACAATGTCAAGAATGTCATACCAACAGAGGACATGGCATGTTCCATGTCGATATATATATTTACAGTGGTTACAGAATGGTGCATGATATTCGTCCACATGTGCATTGCGATTTGTCCATCTGGTAAATAAATACCCTGTTCTCTTCTATAAATATTAGTATGATTATTGAATACGTATTTTTTTTTCAATGAGATTAAAATCAAGTAAGAATCAGAACAGAAACAGTTCATTCTCGTACACCAGAGCGATGGTTCTATCTAGCGATGTATCATCATCAAACCTCTGATGAAGGAGAATGAAACAGGTAAGTATAAATGAAAATCTGCTTGACACCACATCCCATATGATAACGACATATATCATGTCTGTCGTCATCAAGTGACTGAATCGATGTGAAAACTATATTTTTAAATAATTTCAGCGGAATTATCAAGTTTCCTTATAAGAAACTAAAGGTTTAGTTTTTTTATGTTTTACCAAACTAGTTTCAGTTTTGGCTTCAGGGGTTTCGGCGGATTCGAACCTGTTTTGAAAGATTTACTTGAAGTAACAAATGCATGGTTTTGTGTACAATTTTAACAACATGATGGAGCCTCTGCATATAGCCATTGTTTCTGAAGTATATACATCATTCAAATTAGACACTGTTTAAGTTTGTTCAACACAGAATAGAGCTTTTTATAAAACCACCAGTTTTCAACAGTTTAGTTAACTCCCTTCACATAATGTAGATGTTTAAAGGTTGCAAGAAGCATGCATTATATAAAATGATACATATAAACATACAAAAATATATAATTATACAACATATGAAAATAGCATGTATGGTATAACGGAATGTTATGTTTACCGCAAAGGATTCAGAGATTGGTATGTTGACACATTCATAGAAAAGTAAAGGTTGCAAATATATGCAATGATCAAACTAGTTTTTTATTCTCAATAAAACCAAAAACTGTTTGGACTTATCGTACCAACATTACCCTAAGATCAATAAAATTTTGTTTGATATTTGTTATTATTATATTCAAACGTTTTACAAGCAAAATATTTAGATGTTAAATTATATTACATAATTTGATTGTTTTTGTGTATATATTTTTTATTATTACTAGTATTACTATCATTTCAATTATTTTTATTAATATTATTATTATTATTATTATTATTATTATTATTATTATTATTATTATTATTATTATTACTTCTTGTTGTTGTTGTTGTTACTATTATCATTATTATTATTATTATTATTATTATTATAATTATTATTATTATTATTATTATTATTATTATTATTATTATTATTATTATCATTATTATTATTATTATTATTATTATTATTATTATTATTATTATTATTATTATTATTATTATTATTATTGTTGTTATGATTGAAAATATTATAATTAATATTAATTCTCATTCACTTTATTTATTGTTAAGGAAAAGCGTATTATCAAATACCTTTAAAGAGAAACTGACCATAACAAAGCAACATTATAACAAATTGTCGTAAGGTTATAGATAAAACCTGTCCTTATGAAAATGATAACTTTACAAATATTTATGACTGGATTGGCGATGTTAATTAATTCACGTTTATTAACAAACGTTAGGAAAATAAACGTAAAATTTATTGAGTCTGTAATTACAAATTCCAGTAATAAATCCTAATAATTTGAGATTTCTAGACCTCCTAATTACCATTTGCGTTGACAAGGCAGACGACAATAATAAAACAATCATTGCGCCGTTTATTATCCATAATTTTATCAATTTGTATAAACAACACTGACGCATAGACATATTGCAAGACTTGTCATATCTTTGTCTGAATGGAATAAATAATTTATTAAGGGTATATCATTTATTGCACTTTACTGCTGTAAAAAATGAAAGAATGATTGTTCCACTTTTCGTTGTTTTACAAATGTCTCATTTCATTTATAACTCATATGCAATCGTGATGTTTACATTCGAACTCCTATATCAGAAAATATTGAAATAAGACTTAAATGAACAAGCCCGGACCCTAATACCTTTTTTTTGCATTTTGCCATTTGTTCCAAGCAAGCTCTGCGACATGAAATCCAGAATCGTAGCAGGGCCGGAAAGTGGCCTTGTGCTAATTTCGATTTTGGTTTTAAAAATATGACCTATTTAAAAAACAGAACTAAACAACACGTACACACTGTTTTGAAAAAAAGTTATAATAATGTCAGCACAACATTCGATTTTGAATGTCCAATGTCCAATGTCGTGCCAGCACAACATTCGAATTTGAATGTCCAATGTCCAATGTCGTGCTAGCACGACTTTCACTTTTGAATGTCCAATGTCCAATGTCGTGCCAGCACAACATTCGATTTTGAATGTCCAATGTCCAATGTCGTGCCAGCACAACATTCGATTTTGAATGTCCAATGTCCAATGTCGTGCTAGCACGACATTCGATTTTGAATGTCTAATGTCCAATGTCGTGCCAGCACAACATTCGATTTTGAATGTCCAATGTCGTGCTAGCACGACTTTCACCTTTGAATGTCCAATGTCCAATGTCGTGCCCGCACAACATTCGATTTTGAATGTCCAATGTCCAATGTCGTGCTAGCACGACTTTCACTTTTGAATGTCCAATGTCGTGCCAGAACAACATTCGGTTATGAATGTCCAATGTCCAATGTCGTGCCGGCACGACAATCGTTTTTGAATGTCCAATGTCCAATGTCGTGCCAGCACAACATTCGATTTTGAATGTCCAATGTCGTGCTAGCACGACTTTCACTTTTGAATGTCCAATGTCCAATGTCGTGCCAGCACAATATTCGATTTTGAATGTCCAATGTCCAATGTCGTGCTAGCACGACTTTCACTTTTGAATGTCCAATGTCCAATGTCGTGCCAGCACAACATTCGATTTTGAATGTCCTATGTCCAATGTCGTGCCAGCACAACATTCGATTTTGAATGTCCAATGTCCAATGTCGTATGTTTAGCTTACTTCACACAGCTATATCTATTTATTATATTATTATCATGAAAATCCAATCCGTACAACCAGGATATATGTTTATCATTTTATCATATGATTTAGGGTGGTTTATAGAGATATGTCAGTGAAATAAAGATAATATTTCACCGTTTCAAACAATAAAAATTCCGAATTGATATTTTTCACTCTTTTAAAATATTAGCCCAGTCTGCTGTCCTAACCAAACATTAGCACACGCAGGGCTCCGGGTCACAAGATCAACGTCTTGATTTACGAAGTGCCGTTACATGCGCATACAATTTGGCGCGTCTCATACAATTAAATATCTTTTCGTACCACTTTTATGCAAATAATAAAAGTAAAAAGTGTTTCACCTTCTGAACATCAAAAGTAAATGTTTCGCTTGTGGCTACACCACTCGTTCAATATACCTGTTGGTGCTCACTCGGAGAAATATATTACAATATAGCAATGAACAAACAATTATTCTCTATATATTAAATACATATATGGAAACTGAAAAAAATAACTGATTAGCTCGTGGCCATTATTATTTATAATTGTTACTACTACGAATTGGGCATAAATTAACACATATTGCAGACCTATATTAAGTTTGAACCATACTTATTTGATTTAAATTGTGTGTAATTATTATTGATAGTTAACGCACATTGTACAAACGAAAGTTATCATTATTTATGTAACCTGGCTACTGGTAACAAAATACGTGGGTTTTGTTGACTTAAACAGCCGGGTCAAATTTGTCCACTTGCGCCTCATAAACAAACAAAATTCATCAAACTCGACATTTAAAAGGAAACCGTCTCGGCTTTGACGAAATCTGTCCAAAATCTCACCGATATTAACGCTTTATCGGTTCGACAGCCATACTGTACATAAACACAGTCGATGCCTAGGGTCAAAACTCAAGTATCGAAAAACATCTCCTCTACAGCCATTTCCATAAATCAATTATCTTTCAACAATTGTTTTAACGTTATTAAATGATGACATTGATGATTATTGATCTCATGCTTAAATTGTCGAATCAATGATGGAAACTACTGGATTGCACCGAAAACACCAATAAAACACTAATTTATGGCGAGTAATATGTCTGCAAACATTAGGAGCTAATTAAAATAGTAAAAATGTATGTATCTGACATGAAAATGGCTTCATATGTTAAAGTTCTCTGTTTTGCGTAACTGCCTGGCGCCAGCGCAAAAAGATTGAGGCAGGTCCTTATTGACACGATGATGTGCGTCACAAAACGTGCTAATTAATATGAAACAAATAATTTCTAAATGGGCATTACGTATTTCTAATTAAATATTTTTTGTGGAGTCATTTAGTGTCATTAAAAGGTATGGACAACTTAAGTTGTATATAGTCCTAAAACCGCATATAATGGAGAAACTTTGTTGTTTAAATAGCGAAGTGTCCCGGAGATGTCTTATTATGTCAGCTAATTAAAAAAAGGTCCAGGAGCCAGTGGTAAGTTTCACGGCGCCTGCCGCATGTCTCAATTTGTTTTAACTTAATATGGCTGTCAAGTCTGGTCTCATCCCCGGCGTCCCCTCGCCGCCCTCCTCGGCCCCGCGTCTGCCCCTGTCAGACTCCAGCCTCCCGACGCCCTCGACCTGTGAACATCTTGTCTCAGATTTCAAACCCAAATGTGTCACGCCGACCAATTAGATACGTAACTAATTGTTATGTTCGATATACGTTACAAGTTTATTGCTTCCTTGTACGTTATCATGATTATATCCGTTTGAGAAAGACCCACCCGGGTAACATGTATTCACGGTACGTGTAAAACCTTCAGCTCTGTTCGGCGGGGGCAGTTTCACCAAGAATCCAAAGAGTGATGAAGTATCGTAGGGGTAATCTAGATAGAAGTACCTCACTGTTTTAATCTATCCTAGGTACGACATCGCTCCTAGGAGGCTGGATGAAATGACGCTCAGGTACTCTTTGGTCCAAACAACAAGTGTCCTCTCCTTCCAACAGTGTAGATATATGAAATACTTCAAAACCTAATAACCCCAACCCCTACGCCTTAAACCCTAAACCCTAAAACGTAGCTTACATTAAATAACCAAAATTGGCTATTAATTTTCAGAAATAATTACAAAATGTGGAGTTTTTCCCTGTATTTTTTATGCACAATGGCAACCAAATGAAAGGTTTTCTTTTTTAATTAAAAGTTTTATATTGGGCTAGTCTAGCAAACCCTTAGATTCTAAACCTAACGACGTTTGACTAACAGCGACTGGGTTTCGCTTTCAATGAGACACGTAAACATATATATTTATTGTACTTAATATTGTTATACAATATGTGTATGTGATACGTATGTACATTAACATTGTATACCCTTGGTGTGCATCAGGACCATTTAGCACAGAGTGTCTATAAAGCGATATCCTCCATTGTATTGAAGTTAAACGATATTTGTCGATGGGAAAACGCATTTGAATGATGAAAAATAAACTCTTTTGTAAAATATATTAAACTATTCAAATCAACGAATTATTTTAATATAAGCAAATTTTAGCACATTTGCATATAACCAAAAAACTCCACTCATTTTGTCGAACTTTGCACTGGTTTATTTGTGATGAATGGCGTATGTCAAGGTGCTTGGCTGTCGGCGCCTTTATTCATTAAGAGAATTCAACTTACTGCTGAAAATCTTGTTGCAACAAAAAGCCTGTCAATTTTGGCGACAAATTATCAGTTTTTGCATCTTATATACAAGAACGTCTCAAATGTGCTTGTCGAGTTATCAATTAGAAAAATGCAAAATAGCTATAAAACATAAGAAATACATTCTGATATAAACAACGATTTTAATATTCAGTTGCGAAAGGATTTGAGAATGATTATAACATATAAGATATTTGAATAAAATACTTTTAATCAATTTAACAAACTGCATACTCAACAAATTACGGAGTGAAATTAGCGCAACTATGTTTGTACATAGATATCTCCCTTTGCCTTACTTGGCGTTGATGCTACATTTGTTTTCATTGTATTCCAGTCTCATTTTATGTTTTTTATCAAAAAGAAAATATGCAAACATTTAATTATAGCAATTTATACAATGACTGTTATGTGAGATTATGACACAGGCTGTTCGCCATCATTCAGGTTCCCCGAGGTGCTGTTACTTTTGTTTTATAAGAGTTTAATTTAGTTTTATACATGCATACATATGCATACATACATCAATGCAAAATGTAAACTCATAGTAGTAGTACATTTAAAAAATAAACGACATTACATGAGTATATCCTATTTTATTTGCCTGCCAGTTACGCTCGTCAGGGCAAATTAGAAAAACAGAACATATATCTTATATACATTTATTGTATTGGGAGACAAACATTATACATGGTTATTTGATTTCATTTTTGAAGCATTATATTACTCTTATTTGGCTTTGATCATTAAGTCTTTAAACGGGATCTTGGTTAATTTTAGATTGCTGGGCATGTCCGTGTAATTTCCAATAACTGTTTTATTCGTTGTTGTTTTTGTATGCAACAACATTTGCACATTTGTACATTTATTCGGTCAAAGGATATATACAATTTCAGTCAGAAGTTCTTAGTTTGATTGTAAACAAGCACATCTATCATGGCTGTTGTGTTCGATATCATGGTTGCAGTGATCAATAGTATGGTTGCAGTTTTAACAGGTCTATGACAGCAGTTGTGAAAACTTGGTACACGTATTAATGACAAATTCAAACAAGAGGTGTCAAAGACAGTGAAGAAACATGAATACTAACAAACTGCTCATGTCAAAACAAAAACCAGAACAGACATTAAAATCGCCACTAACTAGACAAATTAATATTTATACAGGAGACAAATCTATTTAGTTTAATGTTTTCAGCTGTCATTGTAGAGATGGGCTGGAGAGTTCTGGCGCCGCTGTTCATCCCGCAATGTTCAGGGGTTCGAACCATTTGTCATCCGGCAAAAGGGTCCACTATTCAGTGATGTCATTTTGGTAGTAATTGAACATATGTCATCGTAAGTGAAATGTCCACTAATGGCTTTAGTGATATCTGTATCATTGCTGACAGCCCTTTTGATGTATTTGACAACAGAGGGGTCCTACGCTGTTATCCATGTGCAAAATAACACAATGGTCGAGATAGGACTTGCATGCGTTATTGAAAAAAAATAAAATAGAATTCAATTGAATACACGTGATGACTAATCATATCTTATGTTCAAATAGAGAATTTGATTCAACATTTCAAATATATTTGCAATATTCAGAAAGTACATTGGCTAGCATAGTCGAAGAATTGCAGCCATGCTTTCAACTGAGACCGAAACCATAACAGCTTTTAAATGTTCTGATTTCACAATAGTTTTTGGTGTTAAAATGTATCATTTTTTAAAAAAAAAATGGAAATGAAAATGCCACTATTTTTCAAGAGGTCGTAATACTGAAATATCAGACCAGGTTGGTTATATATCTTTAGTTAGTTGGCAAAAACCAGTGAAATATAGCGGCAGTACTGACATATCTGTTTTTCTCAAGTAAAATTATGGGTAAACAAATCAAAACACAATTATACGAGGGTCCTTCAAATATTAATGCTTTATGGTAAAGACCACAAGAAATACAATAACTCACTATGTTCAAACCTTACAATATAGATCTTTTGTAGAGAAGGGTTTCTATATTCCTTCTTACCATTGTCTAAAACCGTCAGAATAGTCTACTAATGTTACATCCCCGCCCCGAAAGCAAAGTATAAACAACGTTATTCTAGTGACAATAATTGAAGTTTTGGCACAACTGTTTTATGAAATCCTTAGTAAAAGCCATCTCCTTCTACCACCTACGTCATAGCAACATCATTCTTTACAAAGGGCAAAGGTATTTTTGTCGTCTGTTATTGTGTCCAACTGTTAAACTTAATTTATCAAATATGTTAGTTTATTTATTTATTTCATCATCGTCTCGAATAAGGCTCCATTATTGTAAGAAAAACCTTCAAAGACGTGTTTTGATTGAATTGACAATAGAACTTGATTTCTTAATTAATGACTTCCATCACTATTCAGTCGTCCAAATATCGGCCAGTGTGTACAACATTAAATAACCTTTTCCATCATACCACCAATTTCTACGAAATGTTCCTTACATCATTACACAGTCGTTTACATTTTGAAGATGAATGCTTGATCAACATGTTTTAACAGAGGCTTTGCGTAATGGCGAAGTGACAAATGTTACATCATTTATAATATAACTTTTTGAAGAACCCTCGTTAAAGACAATGCAGTCGTTCACATGTGGAATCATGCACCAAATTTGACGGAGAAAGATGAGCTGTCCGCTCTACGAGAAACATCTGGTGAAAGCTGCATTTGCAGTCATCAAGACCAAAAATCAAACTTTGTTCACAAGAAGACAAATTAATATGCCCGCATCAAACTAATTGCTTTTTTGTCGCAATCAAAATAAATGGACATTTCACAGATTTAGATGCAATAAAGTCTACAATGACTGTTAATATGCCGTTTTAAAATGACGGTGCAAACACAAACACACTCGCTCACTGTGACAAGGGGCCCTCATTTTGATCGTGTCAGCGATGCTGAGGTGTTAAAAGGCACGCATGAAACTTCAGAAGAGGAGGATGAAATATTAACGATAAGACTTAAGTTCCAAATGTCAACACGTTTGCAAGTCAAAAGTGAAAGCAACAATGACACTGCATTATTGTAAAGAACTAATATTAAGAAAACAAAGTGGTGTCAAGCAAATGAGCTCTCGTCAACTTGTCAATTAATTAGATGTACATGTTCATTGGATGAATTTATGGCCTTGGTCCAGAAAAGCAGTCCATAGTCTGAATAGTCTTGTTCAATGTCGCCAAAACGGCTAAACAGTTCATTACTTGACTGGTCGAGTGACATATAACCTTTGTTTATTCCTTTTGTTTAATTTCTTTTCTTTTCGAAGACTTTGATGCTCAATTTGTCATCAATATTTATATGAAAAAAATACAGAAACAAGTCCAGTAGTCGAAAGCTCGAACATTAACCTCCTTCAACGGCATAAGGACAAAGTCAAAACACAGAACACCTACACAAACCAGAAACAAGAACACAAAACACCACAAACAACCCACACCATATAGAATATAGTTTAAAAAACTAGGGTTGTTTATCAAGGATTTTTGGGTACCGCCTTGGAATGGTTAGCACTGGGGGTTTAAACTCGTTCATGTACGCAACAACGCTATATATTACATTTGAGTGTCACGTGAATTTCAATAGATAGTTACGAATACTTAAAACATTTTCAGCCCTCTGCGAAACCATTAGAACATTCTATAAGTTGAGTTTACTTTCTAGTAGGTTAAAAAGCCTTTCTGTTTTGCATTCGGAACACCTCGGCCATTTTCCATCCAAAACAACCTCGGATATATATGGACGGTTTGCAATGTCAGAAATCTTTACATTTAACCACGCTGCAAGTAGATTGCGTAGTAATCTTAAACTAAGTTATAAAAAATACACGAGAAACACAACGATTGATTAATACTATTATCAATTTTTTACGAACAACTTCTACAGATGTACCGGCATACATCCGAGGTTGTTTTCGATGGAAAATGGCCAAGGTGTTTCGATTGTCTGTTTTGTTCGCTTCCTTTGAGAATTGTCACACCAGGGATATATCATCTAGGAAAGCATGAACATGAGCAAGGGAAGCGCATATGCTTGTCATAATACATCAGTTTCTCCCCCGGCTTGTGTGCATGTCCTGACGAAAGACCAACAAAAAGGTACAGCTTAGATGTGAAAGATAAAAGAAACATCTGATAAGATTAAAACTGAATAAAAGCATGTTTTTGATAAGGGAACAAGTGAAGTTTTCACCAAACCTGTTAACTGTAAGGTTTTTGACAGGCAAAGTGGCCGTTCATCACAAAATGGACAAAAAGATTAGAAAAATATGACACATTTGACAGGAATATGTCAAAGGTCCATTATTAAGAAAAATGAGAGCACGCGTCGACAAGGTTTTCATGTTCGGACCGCTTTTGAAGACACGGTGATGAGTCCAAATTAGGTTGAAGAAATGTACTAGTTACTTTTCAGCGAGTGGTTTCAGAATGCAAAATACTTGTTCTTTTGTTGACAAAGGCAATAACATAATTCAACAACGATGTTATACTTATTTCCTAGCGGCGACGGGTTTGCAAAATCAGAAATGGAGCTAACATAGGGATGCACCAATCCATTTGCTTTTATAAAAAATAGGGGTTCAGCTCTATATAAGGCAGAAGTGTTATGCTAAATTCTATGGCGCACTTCTTTTGCATCTTAAAAGTAAGACTTTTGACCCACATTGTACGTCATAACAAATATAGTTCCGGATTATCTTCCAGGCTCTATGTTGTGTTATTGATATGTTATATGGTTCGCATTTTGTCGGAAAATAGCTCTGCGAAATAGTGTTGTAATTTATGTATTTCCGACGTGAAATAAATGTTCTTGTATCTTGTATTTGTTTGATTCAAAGATGGAAATCAAAGTAAGTAAGTATGTATAAGTAAATTAGTTAGCCAAAATAGGAAACTGAAAATTAATGTTCAGGCCCATGCCTCCGCCAATGAGATTGCCACTGACAACCAAAAATCCATTAAGCAGATAACAACAGAAAAAATTTCCATTTACTAACAAAAACAATCGCCAAATATCCATTTTGTCATTTATTGGCGTTGTTAAACAAGATATTTAGAAGCTCGCGCATTGACACTGGCTAGTTTCGGACTTGTGAGCGGCTTTTTTTTTGCTGAACACTAAGAAAGTTAGCATTTAGTTTGGGTCTTCTGCCCACGGCCTGTCCACTTATTCGTTTAGAAGCCAAACAACACACCATTACTTAATGTATCTTATGATTATCACATATTTTTAATAACTGAACCTTAAATATTATCTGAGCAGAAATCCAGGAGGAGTCAGCTGTCATATCTCCGGCCTGGCGTTGTGGACCGACCTCCGAAGGCGCTGGTAATGCTCTAGTACAGCGTAACCTTGTCGCCAAGCAGATCTTGACAGCTTTTACCTCCAAGTACATACGTGACAGGGAATACTGGCGCCATCAACCGTGTTCTGCAATGTCGCGACATGCAGTTTAGGGCATTTTCGCGCATGTTCACGCGCTGTAATCATGTTAACATGATTTAAAGTGACAAACACGCGCAAATTTCATAGAAAAATAAGTACGAAGCAATTAAACCATCATTTTAACTTAATTTTCAGATTGCCATTCACGGTGCTTTTGCAGGTCAAAAATGATCTTGCAGCGCGCAATGGACAATGGTAAAACACTGCTTTCTACAGTGCGGAATCATAAATCTGGTTAAATTTACCTTGTACGGAATTGGGTGGTGGTCTTTTGACAATCATAAACACACCCGAGACTCATCAGATAAAACAATGCTAACTTGAGCGTATGCTTGATTTATTTGAACATTTATTTTTGAACCCAAATGTAACAATCATACATAAACCCGGGAATAGCTGCTAAAACATTCATTTGCTTATTTGAGCGTGGTGTTTATTTATTCATTTTTTTTAAACAAATGTAAATAATATTTTATTTAACTATGCAACTGTTTTCAGAGGAATAGTAGGACTGGTTTCATAAAATAACTTAACTAAGCAAAGATCTTTCGGTAAAATAATTGGATTACTACTAGTATTACCAAATCCGATTATTGGATGTCAGGCGGGCAGATATTTTTGTCTTAGATTGTAAGTGAAACTGGCTCCCGGCTGAAGCCCCTGTATTATTCAGATTCACACAAGAGTAGAAGCGGTACCTTAGAAGCAGAACACAAGATGTTATCGGTTATGTTTGGATGGGAATATCAATTGCTAAACTCAATTATCAAGTCACGGATCTAATAAGCGCTTCTGGTGTGTAATTACAGAAATATTAAACGGAAATAGGTGGTAATCCTTGCTGTATTTCAAAAACATACATTTGTAAACATATGGTCATAAATCACAGACCAATTTCCTAATAGTTGACACTTATGTGTCAGCATACCCTGAAGTAGGAACTACTTTATTATGGTAATAAACATTAGCACTTCACAAGGGCCGCTCCTAATAAAAATACTTATCGCGCACCCTGTGTGTCACGTGCTTGCCTACGGACATTTCCGAAAAGGACCGAAATTACCCGATCGTCACTCCACTTGTGGGTTTATATCTGTAGCCACAAATACCTGGCATTAAAATGCAATAAACTGTCATAAAAAGCGATACCGACCATTGTTACACGGTTAAGATAGTAATCTCAAGGTATTGTTTTCGGTCGTACATTAATATTTTACAACATTCACACTGTTTTGATATAACACCATTTCCCGTAATTTCGTGTGGTCTCTGAAGTAGCGCTCTTTGTTATCAATAATAAGCTAGAACCAAAATCTTTCTAATTACCAAATTAGATAAATAATATGAAGGAGAACGAAGGTATGAGTGATGTCGATGCAATAAAAAGTTCTTTGTTTCTACTCTCAAAAAGGGGTTGGTAACCGGGATTCTGTACACAACCATATATATACATATATTAGGGTATATCACTATCACTATTGTAGACAAATATAATATGGTCCATTTTAAACATGTTCATTAAACAAATGCATATTACAAATGCACATTTATTAGGAAATTTTGAAAACAAATCCACACTATGGCACAAAGTGTAGTGTCGAGAGGAAAAAAATAGGGTTGGTCGGGTTAGTGAAGACATTATTTACCCCTATTATATAATGTATATAATTTTATGAAGGTGTTCCGATTGGACCCTACAGTGGGTCGCGAACCGACGAGGTCTTGGAATATATGAAATCCGCGACCAATTTGAATTTTAGTTGTATTCAATCTTGCAATCGGAATTCTTCGGCCATTTTCCATCGAAAACAATATCGGATGTTTGCCGGTACATCAGAAGAAGTAGTTAATTAAAAATAAACGTATTGATAAAGTGCAATGTTTTAACGTGTATTTTGTATCACTAAGTTTAAATTGATTGCCATTAAAGTGTATTATTGCATATTAAGATTCCAAAGAGCAAACTCATAAGTTTAACTGCTATATTGAAATTACTACGCGATCTACTTGCGGTGTAGGTAAATGTCAAAAATCCTAACATTGTAAACCGTAGTTGTTTTCGATGGAAAATGGCCGAGGTGTTCCGAATATTAGTCTTGACGTGCACTAGGTTTATACGTGCATACTGGTCTGAATAATTTCGAAGAGAAAATCGAGCAAACTGGTTTCCAAACTTACCACCATGGAAACGGAATCATACAAGTTTATAAATAGCTTTTTTCACAATTGAACAAAAATAAGCTTGCATGCACTAACAAATGTGTTAATGGAAGTGTAAATGCGTGTAACAATTCATTTAAGTTTAAATACCATGTTATGACTTAAAGCCCCAGCGTTCACAGCATGTCTCCGACGCTGCCATGTGCCATAGGGGTTCATTCTTAAAACGTGGTAATTTCACCATGTCCCATGAAACTTTATGCCTTTAGTCAGGCCGAAAACACAGATCATGTCGGGCATTATATTCCCTCACGCCTTCCTTGTTTATTCATTGTTTATTCATCTGAAAGCCGAGACGACACCGATACACACAAGTCTCGTGTTTAAATATGGCAATATGTTAAAATCACGGTTACTTTATTTGCCCTCTTTTCTATGGCGTCCCATGGGAGTCTCAATACGCTAGAAATCGCTGGCAACTGTCTAATGTTGTTGAAATGTAATTGTCCCATCGCATGCTGTTTCACATTTAAATGCGATAGAATCTCTTACAAATTCATAAACCAAGAATATGTAAACTCTCGTTTCGCCCATCAACTTAAAAGGCGCAAATGGGTTTTGGCGCTTCCAATCCCAAGGGCCACCCTGGCTTACCATTAAGGAGTTATTTTCGAAGTTTAATGTTAGCTTTTCGCACAAAATAAAGCAATCCAGACAGAGCACCACTTTCCAAAAGTCATGAGGGGTTTACTTTCCCCTCTTTCACTCGCGAGCATTTGCGAACGCTAGCTTTAATTGTTGTCGGGTATTTTAACAACAAAGTCTAAGTTATTTTTCATAAGCAGGATACATTTCACTGCAATAATTAGCCCTTTCAAGAATTACGTGGAATTCTTGCATTATTCCTTCCTGGATTTTGTAACGCATTTCGAGAATTTTAGTAATTATTTTTTAGGATTATATCAGGAAGAAAACAAATGACAACTGATTAAGCCTCATATATGATGGAGCAATCTGTAAAAAAAAATTAATTGCACTGAACAACAGTCGAACCCCGTTGGTTCGAACTCCCAGGGACCGGCGAAAATTCATCGAGCCTCGGAAAATTCGAGCCAAGCGGGAAGGCTTACATTTAGTGTAAAGAAATCGGCCCATAACATCAAGTTCGAGCCAACGAGGAATTCGACCCAAGCGAATTCGAGCCAACGGGGTTCGACTGTATTTACATTAAGTTATCATGTACGTGAAGTTAGCGGCCTAGCGGCCTAGCGGCGTGAAGTTAGCGGCCTAGCGGCGTGAAGTTAGCGGCCTGGCGGCCTAGCGGCGTGAAGTTGGAGGCATAGCGGCCTGGCGGCCTAATTATTTTTTCTATTCCCAAGCAATTGTTAATGCGGTTTTTTTTAAAAACAATGATAAATCAAGGTTTTTTATTCATATAGTTACATGGCGGCCTTAAATTGTTATCTATTCAGAATATTTTTCTTTACCTTTTATTCTAAAACAATTTTAAATTAACTGTTTTATGCACAAATTATCACTCTGAAGCATTTTCAACTTTTTTTCAAAAAAGTCGATCGAGCACTTCAGCGGCCTAGCGGCCTAGCGGCATGAAGTTAGCGGTCTAGCGGCCTAGCGGCCTAAAATGGTTTCCTATTTCAAAGCATGTATACATGCATTTTCTTCTAAAACAATGTCATATTAACTGTTTGAATGCACAAATTAACACTTTGAAACTATTAGCGATAATCAACATATTTTTTTTCTTCAAAAAAGTCGAGTGAGCAGTCAGCTATTTCAAAGCATTAAACATGGCTGATCTTCTAAAACAATGATGTATTTACTGTTTTTATGCACAAATTATCACTCTGAAGCGTTTTTCATTTTATTTCAATGCTTGTTGATATGTAAGACTTTTGTAAATATTCCTTTAAATTAAAAGTTTATGCAAATTGTCACCACATAATTCTGGATCATCCCTCATAGTCTATGGAGGACGAAGAGGGACATCTAGTTGTTTAGCAAGGTACGTAAGGTAGATGTATTGGAATTACTATCCCCTACTGAATATGAAATCTTGTGTGGAATGTTTTACTCTATATCTTAGTTAACATAAGCAGGATAATAAATAAGATTAAAACAATAATTTTGAGTCAAATGGCGTTTTTGTTGGTACGAAATTAGTTTCAACTTTTGGTTTCATGAGTTGCGGCGGTTAGGCAACCTGTTCAGAAAGGTTTGCTTAAAGTAACCAATGCATGGTTTTGTGTACAATTTCAACAACATTGTAGACTTTCTGCATATAACCATTACTTCTAAATTAACTCAAAACACAGATGGTCGTTTGCCTGTTTTATCTAAATGGTGTTTCAACACACGTGTTGGATCACTGTCCGCCATGTTGTTTTTCAAAGTGAACTAGTTTTCGGATGGAACGAACCGACGAACTGGAAGGGGTTTCGATAGTTTCAAAAACCAGTTTCGGTTTTCGTAAAACAAACGATAAAAATATTGTTTTTATTTGAATTGAAACTGTTTCAACAAATAAACAGTTCGTGAAACCGATTTTAAACCAAAACTAGTTTATTACCAATAATAACGCCTTAAATAACAGTAAAATATGTCTCTGAATGGCAAATGATTTCAGAAATAAACTCCTGAAAACTATAGCCTACCCTACATATAAATGCATGCTTTAAACCATATTCCGAGAAATTAAAACCTGCATTTATTGCAAATAAATTAGAAGCGCTAAAACTTCAGCAATGAAATATTAGAGTTATAGCTCCAGTAATGGTTGATCACATTGTAAAAACGCACACATAGGGTTTTCAACAGGCACAATTATATCAGATGCTTCTTAGTGTTTGGAAAGAAAATTATTTTCTTACTTTCGTATTGCAAAATAATAATGAAATAATTATATATATAGTTCATAAATTATGTTTTTATACAGAGATTATAAAATTGCTTAAAAAACGCATTTTAAAACACAATCCTGCAATGAAATGAATTTTTAGTAACCAATTCAGTAAACCATATGTGCCCTCTTCTAAGCAACTGGCTCAAATCACATGCGGATCCAGGGAGGGAGCGCCCCCACCCCCTCCCCCACCCCACACCCTTGAAAGATATCGTCCATTTTACAATACAATATCAGAGAAAAAATAAATAAAATACGCCCAAAATGGACCGAATTTTTTTCTTTTTTTCTGCTGCCAACACTGTAAACCAAATAGATTTACGTTTATTATTTTCGGTTTTGCCCCTTAATTACGTTCACTCTTAGTCAAATCCTGGATCACCCCTTCAATTGTAAAGTATGCTTTATTATAACATTAATGGAAATTATTGAAATTTTACCCCTAGAAAACCATTTTGAAAAGACTGCGAACCTTCCCAGTTATAATTCATTCAACATAAAATACATTACACTTACGTTGCCCTTTGGATAAGTAAACTTCGGTCTAAGGAACATTTCTCACACACACTTATGAATTAGTGCTATAAATGGATGTAATGGACATAACTCTTGCAAGAGATTTGAATATAAATATAATTCGATGTAACATACACGAAAAGTGCTAAACCTTAATTAGGATTATACCTTATCTTCCTCCACCACCTGAATAATGGTTAACTTCAATGTAAGGTAGATAACTCGCGCAAAATTCATAGTTTACAACCGATGTAAGGGAAATAACTGGCGCAAAATGCATAGTTTACAATCGGTGAAAGGGACATAATTCACGCAAAATAAGGGGAAACATCTTCATTGGTGACGAAATGATAACTGAAAAATACTGAAGAAAGGGTCATAAATCGGTGTAAAGGGACATAACTCACTTTAAAGATATATCTTAATAAATGGACTCGCGCCAAAATTTACCCAAAGATTCACTACCAGATCGACCACTCATACATACGTACAATTTAACTTTAAATATTGATGATTCACGACAAGCACTTTGTTATTCGCGTGATCTACATTTTTTATCACATTTGTCTTTGTCATGAAATTGCCTGTTTCAATAATATTAATGTTTGTTTTATCGCCTTGAATAAATATAGAATGGACATTCACACATGAAGTGGAATTCTTCTCCTAAAGCATGACATTTAAAAAAAAAATCACAGGTATAGGATTAGGTCTATGTCATCTACCGGCTTCAATTTCTAATCTATGTGAATAAAGTCTTAGGGTCGTCAATGCCTTTCTGATTTTTTAAACAGCATTTGCATTCCTCAAGTAAGGTTATATAAGGAATATTTACACCTCAACTTCCATTCCTTAAATGAACTGCCTTTCGGCAATTGCGTTCATCAATCGATGAACGCAACATCTTCGGATATGTTCGAATCGTAATTCATTGCATAACAATATACATGAAAGCTATTGATCTTGTTATTGGTTGTATTTTGTCTGCAGGTCCCGTAAAATAGAGATCAACAATTTTAAAAGTGTTAATTATATTTTAAATATATCGGTACCAGAAGTGTTTCAATTTTACGTTTTAAAGTGATTTCAAGTGGTTGATCTTTTCCCGCGTTATTGTGACGTCATTTGAAAAAAATGTTTCCGGTTATAGTCGGGTCGTTCTATTTACAGAATGGGTAAGAACGGATTACTGAAAGGTTTTCTTAAATGAAATGAAGTATTTTTATAACAATTCTTGAATGAAATAATGAACTATTGGTGTATTTATAAGGAATGAATTGCGGGGTTGATGTCATTATCGGGGTATGAACGCAATTGGGTTGGTCAATATGTGTGGAGTCCGAAGGACTCCACGTGCACTTTGACCAACCCAATTGCGTTCATATCCCAAGAATATTCAAGAATTGTTAAAAAATACTTCATTTCATTTAAGAAAAACATTCATTAATCCTTTCTTACCCATTCTGTAAATAGAACGACCCGACTGTAACTGGAAACATTTTTTCAAATGACGTCACAATAACGCGGGAAAATATCAACCACTTGAAAACACTTTTAAACGTAAAATTTAAACACTTGTGGCAACAATACATTTAAAAGATAATAAATTAACACTTTCTAAAATGTTGATTTATATTTTACGGGACCTGCTGACACAATACACACACTAACAAGATCAATATTTTTCATGTATATTGTTATGCGATGAATTGCGATCCGAACATATCCGAAGATGTTGCGTTCATCGATTGATGAACGCAATTGCCCAAAAGCAGTTCATTGAAGGAATGGAAGTTGAGGTGTAAATATGACGTAATGTCTTCGACCAATACGTATGTTTTTCCTCCAGACGATTCAGTAATCAGTTCTGAAAACCAATTTTGTATATACACATGTATACATCTTCATTGTTTTTAAGTTGATGCTGGCTTATTGTTGAAGCTGGTTGAGGCTTATATTTTTTCTATTTTTGCACTTACATGTATTGATAAACGTTGAGACAATATTGAGGTTATGGTCATACAAACTAGTTATAGCCCCCAGTGGACTCGTGTTCCAGTGAACTCGTGTTCCACTGACCGTTCCAATGCAGTTTTCCCCATGATATATCGATAAAGCTTTAAAGATGCACTCTTATTCCCAAATAAGATTTACCATAATTAATAATATTGCTTTAATGTTCCAAAAAATGATTAATCAATGTCGAAAACCATGGTTCTTACGAATGATGCCGGGTTTAATTTGAAAGAAATGAGCATAAAACACGGTATTTCTACCTTATGAGACCATAGAAGACCACAGTAAATCTTTTAGCATTCACCAATCATTTAATATTTTGGCACTTTCTGCTATCAAATACAAAATAGTTGCAATTTTGTTATCAAGTAATAAATATTTTCCATGAATGCATTATTTAGTAAATAGTTAAAGGTTTATCAGTTAAAAATGTTATTCATGTATATATGTATTGATTTTAAAATAGAGTGTCACTTTAATGAGTGTGTGGTGTTTGTGTTTTTGTATGTCATGTTTATACGTTTGTTTTTCTTATTCATTGTTATTTGAACCTATCCTTGCATTGTGAACAGGGTTAATGTTTGAAATCTCGACCACTGGGCTTGTCCCTGTAGTGTTTTTGTACTATTGTAGTCATATGAGCTAAAAACAAAGACTACAAAATGAATATATACAAAATAAGTTTTAAGCTTAGTATCAATATCCCATCTCGAGCAAAAAATATGTATTGTTCACAGACTTTAAATATGATCGATCAAGGCGATTTTGTGGCGTTTTAGTTTGCGAGCATAAGTAATCCAGAGATAACATTACCGGCGCCTATAAACTGAAACAAACATTTCCTTTTTGAGTATATAATCTTGAATTATTTCACCTTTCACCTGAGTTGATGCCAGTAGACTTTTATATGGTATTATATGCATTAACAAGGATGTTTGGACGACCGTTACTTTGTGGTACTTTTGTGGGAAGACGACGACTTTATTTGGAATATTATACTTCCAAAGCGACAGAGTATGTTTGAGTTGCATGTCATATCAGCACTTATAGTAAAACGATGTTTATATTTTAAATCTCTGATTTGCCGATTCAGTATAAAAAAATAATTGCATAATTATACGAATCACTCTTGTTGGCACGATGTTAATGGGGAATGTGGTCTTGTGTTGTGGAAGAAACCGGAATACCCAAAGGAAACCTACTTTTCCGGTTTGGCGACCACAAACCAAACTCGCATGCGCTCAGACAGGGAATCGAACCCGGGACGCATTCATTGGAAGCGAGTGCGCTAACCACAGTTTCTTATAGTACAGGAAACAATTTTCATCAAAGTAACAAATATACTGTGTCCATAACGAATCATTGCAGTGTTTGGGGGTAACGCACTTTAATGCCTTTATACACGGATACGTGAAAGGCAATTTTTCAAGCCAGTTTTTAGTCTTATGATATTTATCTTATCAAAAATGAATCGCGAAAATTAACTAGATAGCTAGATAATTATCGCGAAAATGACGTGGTTAACACGAAACAATTATATGCAATCATACCACCATACAAAGGTGAATCTTCTTTACAGAAATGAGTTTCATAATCAGTGAAAGAAGCTTCAGAAAAATCATAGCAAACTATTAAAGCCCCTTGAATCCCAAACAAACACACCTCAAGTAACATCTTTGCCTTTTGTGTTGGTGTAATCAAGCTGAATTCAGGCTTGGAGCTCTATCCTTCCAACCCGTGATCGTCATATATTATATACAATTTTAATTTATAGAGTTCTGTTTTCGTCAATATGTAGCTTTTCTGGCACGTCAACATTTCTTGGTATGTCATCAAAACTTTATGAAATTGCCGAAAAAGAAGTATATAAGTATATATATATATAGGCTATAGTATATACCAAAATAATTGCAAAAACTAGTTTTTATAACTGACGCAGTACGGTGTATCAGTCAATAGAGCTAACGGCCAATGGCTGGTAAGCTAGTAGAAATAAAACGAAGTGATATAAATTGTAACTAAAAATATGCAGGCCCTTCTTTCGTATAGTCTTTCATGAGATCCTTATGGCTTGCAATAATGTTTTCTATAAAAAATGCAACTGGGGAGTCATCATCACTTCTAGATATCACTTTTTGCGTACTCATCACCTTCAAAATAGCGTTTAGTTGTAAGGTATTTGTCTTATAAGGTCAATATTATTTAATTTCTGGATTTTGATCCAAATTCTTTTTCAATAGGGGCGGGGTGACATTTTTTTCTTAGATGACTGTTTCAGCGTCGAAATGTGCTCATGCTCTTTCTGGTTGCATAAGACACTTCATGCATGTGTTTCCAGACGAACCACGACCATGGTCGTAACAATTTTCCCTTTTTACATGTGAATGTTTATACATCGACACCGTATGTGTATAACGAACGCTATTCCGGACAGTTCCAGATCGATACGAAAATACAGACAGTGGCGGGCAGGGATGAACACTAGCAATAAATATATATTCGTCTGATATAAATAAATACAATTAAGAAAATAGATTATTATGATATATCCACATGCAGTTTCTTAAGCATGCAAACACTATATACAAAGTTGGCTTAATAATATTTCCAGTTTTTGTGTATGCAGTGGTTTAAAGTGACACTCTTATTCAAAATCAATACATATACATGTATAACAAACATACATTTTGAGTGATACACCTTTAACTACTTACAAAATAATGCGTTTATGGGAAATATTAATTACTGATAACAAGATTGTTACCATGTATTTAATAGCTGACCACGCAAAAATTTAAATGATTTGTGAGTGCTAATATATTTACTCTGATCTACTATCGTCTCATAAGGTAGAAATACCGTGTTTTCTGCACCTCTCTTTCAAAATTAAAAACTCGGTATCCTTCATAAGAACCATTGTTTTCGACATTTATTCATAAATTTTGGTATACCAAAACAATTGTTTTAATTGTGATACATCTTATTTGGGACTAAGAGTGCATCTTTAATTTGCAAATTAAGGTTCGTCGTTTCTTAAATGACCGTCAATATAATATAACGAGCACTAGATGGCCTGGATACCACAATGGTAATTGAAACTCCTTGGTCCCTCAATCAAACAAGCGTCGAGATGGCGCTAATTTTGCAAAGATAAAACAAAAAAAGAAATGGCCATGGTTTGGGTATGTCAACAATTCAAAAAGCAAGTTTGTAGCGCGTCTGTTATCCCGGGTCTTAATCCGCAGGGTGATCCAAAGTCTCAAACAAGCCTCTCACTGTCACCGACGTCTTCTGGATACTGCTGCACACGTCTGATTTATCCATTTTCGAGTAGCGAAGCAAAGATACTTTTTAAATCCGTCGGCATGAATGCCTCTTTACAAACGTTTTCGTCAAAAGATAAAAGATCCTGGCTTAATTGCCAACGAGACTTAACTCGGAGCCGGGAATTTCGCCTCAATTATCATATATGTGTATTAGTTGTATATGAATAACAAATTTGTGCAAATTTGACGCCACCAAACAGTCGTGATATTGAAAATAATCCCTCTTAATCTGTTGCCTATGATGTTAGGAACGCGATACTTACACGATTATGTAGCTATTTATTTTGAATCTGCGGGTAAATCATCCGTCGACAAAGGATGTAAGGGGATTTTTTGCTCTGAGAAGGATGGATTCGTAGCGTAATAACGTTTATGAAATTACCCTCTGTTTATTAACGAAGTCAGTTTGTTAAACTCTTCGCCATAAAGTGATCAATACATACATTTTTCAATGATGCTTTCAAAGGAGTGTTAAAACACCATTCAATATTTAAAATACCTTCAATATCCAATGGTGTATTCTATAAGTCATAGATAATTAGGCGTAATAAAAAGATGATTGTTTCTACGAAATGCAATACGACCTAATCAAAATTTACTTAGAGCGCTAAAATAATGTGGCGATAACTCATTCTCTTCACAGTGTTCGTGTCTTACCAGGGAAGGATCCAGAAATTGATGTTAGAGGGGGCGTAACTTTGGGGCGAAACCTTTTGACATGCACCCCTCCCTCTGTACCGAAAGTGTATAGCATGATCTGTTTGCATGGGAATTTGGGGGTACTCAATCAAGAAAAACAATTTGTAGTCGGAAATGATGCATTATGGGCGTTTTTTATTATTTTTTCTCCTATTTTGACATAAAAAGAAAACTTGGACGATTTTAGAGGGGAGCACGCCGGGTTACTCCTTATTTGGGTAAGTAGTCTTTGGCGACAAACACAATGCTGACATTGCTTAATTATCTAAATAATAAAGCAACTTAAACGTTTTCTGTAAACTCGCTCTTTGTATACTTTAGAATGAACGTTTTAATTATACTTAGTAAATTGTCTACTAGTACATATGAACAGTCTTAGTATGCATTCAGATGGCATGCGACCATAAAAATTGGTCGTAAGAAATATATGTGGATATGATGGAATCATTCCTAGTGCATACCAATGCAGAAATATATTAAAGAACAACAAAATGCAGTGTGTAATATGTGTAAGAAATATAGCAAGAAGTGACTGTGCGTGGAACGAAACTTATCTAATATGATCTTTTTAAAAGTCGTTCGACAAGTACCTGTTCTGTTCTTAACCGCCAACGTTTTACCAACCAATGAAACTGCTTCCTCACATCATGTGACAATTTTAAGAATTTAAAAAAGTTTTTCAAAACTACAGTCAAACCTGTATTAAGTGGCCACCTTAGGGAAAAGGTCAAAGCGGCTGCTTTTGACAAGTGGCCACTTAATCAAGGTTGAAAATTTCCACCACTTCAGTTTAAACAGAACTCGATTATATACCTTAACAACCACCTCACACCACCATCAGTATCATAAGTATCGTTATCATTTAAGAAAGTTTAAATACATGTACGTTTAGGGGTTATATTTTAAGAACCGGTATGTTTTTGCATGCGGTTTCATTATTTCGTTAGTATATAACAAACACACATAAAGAGGAAGTGTAAAACCATATATGAAAGGTCACAACAACAAAATGTGTTTAGAATCCTGGACATTTATGCTCGACCTTTGGAAGATCGACCTCATTACATCTTGTATCTAAAGACGATAACCGAATGTTTCAGGACCGTACAATGGAATATTGATGGGTTCAGTGGGCTGACTGTACGCAATGCATTTATTTATGTTGTTTTGTGACGTGTGTCTCTGTTCGGGCTCAACGTTGTGCCTCTTAAGAGGGTTTTCGTTTAATGCTTAACGGCTGGGTTTGTACCTATAGTTTTCATTGTATTACCGTTGCAAAATGACCCTGGCTTTTACACATGTATAGCACGATGACCTTCAAAAGCCAATGCTGAACAATTACATTTCTGTTTCAATGTTATGATTATGCACAAGGAACGTATGTTGGATAAATGCGAAATAAACTTACGGTGTGCATACATGAGTTTAAACGTTATATGTAAACAGAAACTTGATGCGTTTTTTCAGCCATACAATGTGGATTTGCATTTATTTCACTTCACAAATACTGTGTAGATCGACCTAAGTACATACAAGATGACTGCATAGAATTGAGGTGTACGTATACACAGAACTACTAAAAACTATCCAGCATATAAAGCGTGATGCACCAGTCAATTGTAACCACGCCCCCTCCAAGGTCCGGGGGTATACCGGGGATAGCCGGGGAAATGGGCCGTGTTTTTACCTTCCTGGCGGCCCCGTAGTGCCGGGTGAATGCGGGTGAGTGCCGGTGGTTTTGTCTTCGCAAAAATATGGCGGGGAATGGGCATTACCTAGGGTCCCTGGGGTGCGGGGGGCATTTGGCGGGGATTTTACCATCTGTTCGTCCCCGCAGGGCGGAGATTTTACCCGGGGTTGGCTGGACCGAAATTCGAAGTACCCGCTATTCCACGGACCTGGGGGGGGGGGGGGCGTGGTGACATTTGACTAGTGCAAAAATGTGTGACAAGAATGTAAACTCTTTTGCAAGTCCATTTTCGGCGCTTCATTGCGCTTGAGCTACCGAATACTTCTTAATTTGCCTTTCCTTACACATACATTATCCTTATGCTGTCATTCTGAGCATGGTCTTGTTGCATTTGCCATTTCTGGGGTAAAATGATAACTGACAAACACTCGTTTCCGGCCGTAGCATGTCCGAACTA
Organism: Mya arenaria; assembly: GCF_026914265.1. Lineage (NCBI taxonomy): Eukaryota > Metazoa > Mollusca > Bivalvia > Myida > Myidae > Mya > Mya arenaria. Next base: position 12,533,308 of record NC_069125.1, on the reverse strand, counting down.
TCTTAAATATGACGTATAATCACGTGGTATGATCGCAATGAGGCTGAAAGACGGTACAATGTAAATGGCGTGAGAAGTCTTTGACGACAAACACATTTTTAACATTGCTTAATTATTTACAAAATAAAGCAACTTGAAAGTTTTGTGTAAACTTGCTTAGTGTTCTTAATAATGCACTTTATATTTATACTTATATAAAATATCTACAAGTACATATGAACATTCTAAGTATGCATTCCGCGGCTTTCAAGTCTTCTTTTGAAAATAGCAAATAGCGCACAGTGAAGCAAAAAAGTATAATCTGTAGATAGCCCACTGAGGGCCTATTCAACTTCCCGTAGACATGTTCATACCCAAGCCTTCCACGTCATTCCTTTTAAAGATACTGAAAAAGGTGATAAAATCTTGTTTCAAGCCATTGTTGGTCCTCAGAGAGCCAGCGCAAATGTAAATTCTTGGGGATATTGGCCGTTTACACCCAGTTTACACCCAACTTTTCCATTATGTTGTAAAAGGTGATATGGGAACAGGCAAATGTTGGGTCGTAAATAATATTTGGGGAACACGGCAATAAAATATGAGATGTGTAGTTCCTTTATTGTTTCTTGGTTAGCTAATGTACGAAAGTCATCTGATAAAAAAATACAAAGGAAGGTTGTGTTGATATCCAGTTCGTCCCTTAGTTTTCAGTGGGCATTTTCGGAGTAGCCAATTCGTCTGTCAGTACAAGGCTCTTGTAAAAAAGAATATACTTATATATGCGTATGTCAGAGTGTGGGTGCACTACTTGCCGCATGATTTCAAACTATGTTGTAGTACTTACTTTTTTCAAAAGTTCTAAACAATATCCTTAAATTTTGATCTCTTGATTGTGTTACATACATGCATTATAACCCATTCTATATTTTTCGCTCGTATTTAATATTTTATTATTATGTCGCCCCTACCCTCGAAAATGGGATGCCCGTCCGTATACATATCGAACTCGCTTCATACAACATTGCTATACAACATTTCTATAGCAAATCTCCCTACACAACATTTGTTATCGCCTCACACAACATGTATTTCTTTAAGGGACTTCTTCCAGATGATCCGACATCATGAGCAAAATTAATGATTGTAAATGAAGGAATTTGTGCTGCGTCCATTTTGATCAGAATTATTGCCCTTTTTTATAGTGAAAAGTATTGTGTGTCTCGAATATTCACTCACAACATTCGAAACTCTTCGGCCATTTCTCATCAAAAACAACCTCGGGTGTATATGGACGGTTTGCAAAATCAGAAATGTGTACAGTTTAACCGACGTGAGACCACAGTTATTTTTACTATATGTTTCATATAGACACTAACCTGGCTTTTCACTTTAGAACAGTCACAATTGAAAAACAAGTAACTGGCTGCTGTAGAACAATCCAAGACACAAAATTTAATCACAAGAAAACATAGGGTTGGCCATTGCGTTTTCAAAATTGAGTAGTAATACATGACCCTGAGGTCAAGACGGAATAAGGCTGCAAACAACCAATTTACATAGTTCCACAGGCAATGATTTTTCCAAATTTTACACTGAAAACTATCAGTTTTTGCAATACAGTGTCAAATTATGTTAAGCTCTATGCAAAAAGGCCACCTGTTTCTTCTCTTTCATTCAACTTTAATAAAATATTGATACTTGAACACAAGCACTCTTTTTTCTGTATTCACATCCGGATCTTGGTCAACGGGGGGCAGATAACTGTGGTCTTGAGCCAACTACATGTAAGTAGATCGCGTAGTAATTTCAATTTACCAGTTTAACTTTATGACTTTACTCTTACGAATCTTAATTAGTTATACTTCACTGGCAATCAATTTAAACTTAGTAATACAAATTACACGTCAAAACACCACTATTAATTAATACTTTTTTTAAAAATATTACGAACTACTTCTACTGATGTACCAATGTTTTCGATGGAAAATGTCCGAGGAGTTCCGAAAGCAATCACAACTCCCATTGCAACTTAGTCTGGCACGCAATCAAAGCGGCATGCATGTGAACAACGCACGAGTGTAGTACCATTTTAGTTTCAAATAAAACAGAAAAGGCATGCAACTTGTGGCAAGTATTAAGGGCTCTCCAGCTGCTACGGGACAGCACAATATGAAGTCTTGCTGAATTACGAGTGCTTTTCTAGAAGTAATCCCTGCAAACAGCAACAGTGATATTTTGTTGAAACTGTTAGCAATGACCGGTAATAAATGATGCGAGCGGACATGTGTACTGCATGGATATGAATGTTGATTCAACAAGAAGGGTTCAACAACTAATCGTTTCTGTCATTAATCACGTCTAGTTACAACTATTGTAAACAGGAAAGCAATATGATTATGCCAATGTCATTGGCTTGTAAATATTAGCTGAATAAAACTGGCAAAATAAGAATGCGCACAAAACAATATAATCTGTGTTCTAATCATGCGGAAAGCTCGAGACGATGAAACCAGTAATCGCAATGACAAATCTTCCAACAGTCGGAACATCCCGACCATTTTCCATCGAAAACAACCAGGTACGTATATGGGTGGTTTACAATGTCAGAAACCTTTACATTTAACTACGCTGCAAGTAAACCGCGTAGCAATTTCGTTTAAGCAGTTAAATTTAATGACTTTCCTTTTGGGAATCTTAACTATTTATGCAATAATACACTTAATGGGCAATCAATTTAAACTTACATATACAAATTACACGTTTTAACACTACAATTAATGAATACTATTATTTAAACTATAAAGAACTACTTCTACTGATGTACCGGCATACATCCGAGGGTGTTTTCGATGGAAGATGGCCGAGAACTTCCGAATGTTCTACCAACGCATATACGCCAATTCCTTTGTATATTTAAAAGTAATTTCATGTGTCGCATTAATGATTTTTTTCCGAATAATTGACGAAAATGAGTTATTTGCACATTATTATTCTTTATTGTTTGTACTATTGTTTCTTCAAAATCGAGATTTCCGCCTTTGAGCCCAAAACCACGTGATGCAGCAAATAACAAACATTCATCTCTCGGAGTTTTTATACTTCAAGTTCTACTGTCGCACTAGAACCATTCTCGTACACCAGAGAAATGATGCTATGCATACCACAGATTTATCATTATAAAACGTCTGAGGAATGAAAATGACTAGAACATGAATAAATCAAAGGAGTGTTACCGTAGCATTTTGAACCCACTCACAAGGTATGTAACCAAAAAGTTACAGGTGTGGGCACATTATTCTACATGTTTTACATGCATAGTCATGTCAACACACTCAATTCTTTAGATCTGTTGAATAAAGAACTCGATGGCAATATGTACATTGATAAGGCGACAATTCAAAGACATGATCACCCAAGACAGGCGCACCATATCACAAATAACAATGAAAACAAAAGAGAGACTTTAGTAAAAACAATTATGGTTAATTCTGAATTCTGTGATTTACTCACTGTTTATGCATTTCATCACTACTTATTTTGTATGTATGCTATTTATTTATGTAGCTCATTTACTCTTTTCAATATTTTCAGCAATAAATATTTGTTAAACCAAGACCAGGCGCATGCCTTGAACACCCCTCTTCCGGTTACTCAGAAAGTGAAGACGCATACTTTTCAAGAACATTTGAGACAGACTAATGGCACTTTAAAATGTAGGCATGCGTGCCAATCTTCATGACCCAAACATATCAGGTTATAGATGACAGCAACGACGACACAAATGTTATAACGTCACCCAGATTTTTATTTTAAAAAGAAATCAAGTTTGATATTCATAATTTAGAAAAGTTATATATTATAATTAGGGATGGCAACGAGTAGTAAAATTAATACTCGAGTACTCGGACGATCGTTCGATCGAGTACTCGATTACTCGGCAAAATTGAATATGTGTTCGCGAAGACAAGATTGTGTATACATTTATCGTTATTGGCGTATATTGTGCGTTGGTCGTATTATTGGTCATTTTCACCTTTAAAGTAAATTTTCATTACGTATTTTAACAAAAAATGATATAAAAAGAAAACAAATGTTGTTTCAGGCTTTTAATTTGTTTTATTCGTTTCATTTTATACAAGTATGCACGGCAGAAATGAACAACAATCAGAATTACAATGAACGAAAATTAATAGCATACATAAAAAAGTGAACGAAATTCAATACGAAGTTCAGTTTTTTAGTTGTTTACTCTACAAATTATTTGTTTAAATGATAGTTTTTCGTACTGTGTTATTGTTGTTTACCTCATTAATATTCATAATTCTTGATTTAAAATATCAACCAATCAATTGTGATAATCATTGCAAAAAATAGTTAAAATACGCCCATTAAGAAATCAATTCTCGTAACGGTCGATACTCTTTCGCTCGTTAGCGTCCATTATTTGGTGAAAGGTCTCTAATTGGTATACAATAGAATTGTGTAGGTGAAAGTACCTCTATCAAAACTTCGCTAATTGACATCAGTGCTAATTTGAAAGAGGGGTCCTTTGTTGACAGTTTGCAACTATCACAACAACTGTTAAGTAATTGATTGAGGTCAATTGTATACACAGCGGGGATTAGATGACCGTAAATTGTCCTATTGGCAACTAACCAGATCTGATATTTTGTCTGTAAATCGTGTATTTGGTGATTTTTATAGATTTTTTTTTCTTTTTTTCCGAGTAATCGAGTAATGATTTGGTATTCGAGTACTCGGACGTTCGATCGAGTACTCGTTGCCATCCCTAATTATAATGCAAATATGGTTTCTGGACAGGCACTGTATTCATACACTGCATTGTGATATGCAGACCAGTTGCAACACTCGACTTGTATAAATTTAGGACATAAACTTGAGTGCAGCTTCGGGATACTGTTGAGTGTTGACTGCTCCCTCAATGTGTTTTTTAATCGTATTCCCGAGTATAACACGCATGGTGAGTACGGAGTTGACTATCTACAATTGAAATGTGATCGACCAGAAATAAGTTCATGTAAGAAGGAGACAGGTGTTATGTGAAATGTTCTCACAAAACCGAACCATTATCGCAGGAAAACCGTCATATTTTCCGGATAGGTACTATTGTTCGGATCATGTTTCTTTTGTCATTGTAGCGTGTTTGAAAAAAGAAACATTTTCCGCTGAATAGTTTTATTAAAGCCGTATAATTACTTTCTTTTCACGATTCTAGCTTATTGAAATCAGATGGGTCAGCTGGTTGAAACTGTTTTCCGGTCATTTGTTTTATGGCAGTATTTATTGCAAATTCATTTCAAATAAATTATTATCAGAGAAGGAAAATATGTCATGAGTTAATCAATCGTAAAGCCATATCTGTTGGCGAGGCAATAAATGGAATGAAATAGCAAAGACGTAGTTCGGTGGAAATAATAATTTTGGAACCAGTAAATGATTACTGATTGGCCAATGACAACACTCGTTGCAAAAGTGCCAACATATTTACATTATGGGAAAAGGCAAGGAAAAGATTTGAAATTTGTCGGAGTTTCGATAATCAACCTCTTTGCTGCTGTAAAAATCACGGAGAAACGAGGTTTGGTGAAATTCAAAGTCCGGCTGAAATAAGTACTTACTGAAATTACCTATTCTAAAACACGGCGCATCGTACTATTCAGCATTCGGAACTCCTCGGCCATTTTGCATCCAAAACAATCTCGGATGTATATGAACGGTTTACAATGTCAGAAATCTTTACATTTAACTGCGCTGTAAGTAGATCGCGTAGTAATTTCAATTTAGCAGTTTGACTTAATGACTTTACCCTTGGGAATCTGAATTGTCTATGCAATAATATAATTCCCTGGCATTAATTTTTAACCTCGATATACATAATGGAAGTTAAAACACTACAATTAATAAATTGATTACAATTACTACTACTATTTATATTTGTACGAACTACTTTTACTGATGTACCGGCAAACGTCTACATGTTGTTCTCGATGGAAAACGGCCGAGGTGTTTCGAATAAAAATTCTCAGAGGAAATCAGTTAGCATCACGTCGATTGAGGTAATAACTCTCACAGGGGAAGATTCACATTACTAATGCTAAATGAATTTGCACGGAAGTAACTGAATCAAATATGTACAGTAAAAAGAACCCCCAAACTTGTGAATATCAATATTTCCACACATGTACAGGTTTTATGTATAAATAACGACATGCTAAAGCGTATGTATGCCTCCAAACGCATATAGGTACACTACGTTTACAGAAAATATAGGGAACATTTTTAAATTTCATATTATACATTCTAAATCTGATTGTTTCTACTGGTACGAATTCGTTTCGGTGATCATGAAATAATAAAACATACAAATGTAGTGTTGTCTACGGCTTTCAGTATTCTTTGCCTACTGTTTTCAGTATTCTCACTTACGTAAACCATTGTATTTTAAGAATTTGATTACGGGTCATGCTGGCCTATTTCAAATATATAGTGTGTGTTATATGTCCTTGAATGAACCTTCTTCTTCTTTTGTATTCATTTGAGGGTATACCTAAAATGAGTACGTGTCTATCGCAGCAAAGCAAATAAGCGGGCAAATAACTGCTGAAGCCCTGAATAAGAATTCACCTTCATGGGCTCCGGGTCTAACATTTACAACCCATAAACACCCGGGCTCGCCTTAGCACGGTATTAAGATATCACTTACAGTATTAACAGGTATTCATTAGCTTGTTATAACGCTTGTTTCACCCTAATTGAAGTCAATTTAACTCGCTTCAATTCTGAAGTTTTTAGTGCGCTCCGTTGTCTGTTACAAACGTTTTATTGGGGTTTTATGCTCGAATTTGGTACGACATGGGCACAAAACCATATTTAAGGGTACTGCGGCTTTCAAATGAAATAAGAGAAACGATTGTGAAAAATTGTCATAAAACTAAAACCGTGTTTTAACGGCTATATATTTGCAGCTCTGAATGGTAGTTCTTTTATCTTCTGACGAGGAGCGACAGAATGGTATCAAATTTGGCAGATATTTGCGTTGAAATTTGGTTTTATTGGCTGACAGTGACGGCCGTCCTACAGAAATACTGGATTAGTATGCCGGTATATAATTTTCGAACAATACGTGTAAAAACGGACAGTATTTGTTAAATTCGTGACACATGCTACAAAATGTATAAAGTTTCATGGCATGGGTCTTTCAAGTTGACTCAAATATTTCCTAAACGGTCGACCAAACAAAACAGAAGATTTGGTAACTGTCAGCCTCTCTGCAACTTTGACCTCAGCGAAAGATTGAAGTCTCCTTGCGCACGATTTTAAGATATTTTAATTACGCTCATAACAAAGGTTGTATCATGAGGCTAGGCTCTGTGGGGCTGAGAAACCATGTATGTACACTACAGGTACGGCTGTAGGTTATGACGTCAGAGGGGGCTCTTTAGGTTATTCCACCCGAAACCCAAAATATAGGCTCTAAACATGGTATGGGGCTTTGAAAAGTATGGCTTATCATTGTCTAAAAAGGATGGATGTTGTTGTAGTATGTTTTTTAACCAACTAAAATTCAAATAAAAATTTAACTGCCTGTTTCAAATTTCAGAGGCTTGATCGACTGATCAAATTAATGAACTAATCCTTTTAAAATATGTTATTTATTGTTTGTTGTGGTTATTAATACTATAATGGAATTCGTTTGATATTAATTCGGAATTGGTCTTTCTCGCAAGTTGATAAAAGTTGTGTTTATTAATTAGTTTAGGATTTTTGTAGGACTAAAAACAATTTTCAACTTGATAATTATATTGTCACTTGGTGATGACAATTTTTATGATGATAGATTGATAATGTATTTACTATACTGTCTTCTTTTATTTTAATTAAATATATCTCGAAAATTACAATCCCCAAAGTTCACATCCACTTAAGATTTGTGGTTTACATTTTTTCGAATGTTTTTTTAGGCTGTATCTGACTTCATGTTCCATTATTCACAATGCTTTTGTTAATTGTGAGAAAATATGCTTAAATTAAGGGTGGACTATTTTAGATTTGCTGTCCATCGGAACTTTTATATTTACAATTTACACCATTATTGCGCTTCCTTAGATGAACGCATATATATATCATGTTCTACTTTCACATCATGATGATGGCAACATAATGAACTGATTGCCGGATTATGTGTAAATGAGGCAAAAAGCAGTTATGATCTACTTTTCAATAGAAATATGTAAACCTGCTGTTGGCATCAAAACATGATTAAAGTGGCACTATTATTCAAAATCATTAAATACACATGTATAACAACATAAATTTTGAGCGATATACCTTTAACTACTAACTCTATTATGCATTTATGAACTATATTAATTACTGATAACAAGATTGTTATATAATAGCTGTATTTAATAGCTGGAAACACAAAACTATTTAATGAATAATGAGTGTTTATAGATTTACTGTGATCTACTTTCATCTTATAAAGTAGAAAAACCGTGTTTTCTGCACATTTATTTCAAATTTAACTCGTTATCCTTCGTAAGAACCAATGTTTTCGACTTTTTTCAGCCTTTTTGGTGTATTAAAACAATTGCATTAATTGTGGTAAATCTTATTTGGGAGTAACACTGCATCTTTAATGCTGATTGTCTGCGACATTTTGAAATGGAACAGGCCATTTGAATTTGCCTAAAATGCCCGTGTTCATTCATTTGTGCACACTGAGCTCATCCTAATTGATATCGACACGTATATTGCAGGTGCCTGTAGGATTATGCCAGCTTCGTTTTGCGCATGCCCCATCAATCCCACAATCCAGCTGTAAAGATGGCCACCAAGATACTGACCAGACGCCGAACTAAAATGAATTAGATGAATTTTATTGAAGGGAAGAAAGTTGTCTTGTCATACTAAATTAATCTCATTTAAATCAAATTGCCAACAGTTAAACCTGTACAGCATATGTAAATGCTATGAAGATGTCATTAAAATGGCCATAGGCTGGACCAAAACTGATGCTATAAAATCATTGCCGTGATTGGTCAATGAATCTTAGCCCTTCCTTTATCCAAGTATTCGTAAGAAATACTAAGAACGTCGTAAGAAATACTAAGAACATCATAAGAATACCATCGTAAGAAATACTAAAAATATCGTAAGAATAACGTCATAAGAAACGCTAATAACATTATAAAAGTCACATCTTAAGAAATACTAAGAACGTCGTAAAAATACAGTCGTAAGAAATACTAAGAACATCGTAAGAAACACGTCGTAAGAAATGCTGAGGACATCGTAAGAATAATGTCGTAAGAACAGCTTAGAAGAAATGAAGAAATGAGTATAGTGGGTTTTTTTTTACCATAACAGACATAATTAAGGAGTGGCTCAAGTTCCAAATAATCTCACTCAATCTCAACGGGTCGCTACATACGCGGGTACACATGACACCGAGGTCTATATGGGTTCATCCAGTACCAGGGCGATCAAAATCATCACTGAAGCATTGCAGAGAATCCCTTAAACACCAACAAAATGGCACACAATGCTTCGATTCACACGCGGTCCTCCTTTCAGGCGGCTGTATCATTTCAAACCTGACTTTAAAAATGTCACAGGACAGGTGTTTTTATCCTCGTCCGCATGCCTGGTCGGTCATTTTGTAGGATAATTGCCGGCTATATATCTGTTTTATTCTTCGGAACAATTCTCTAATATTGATTAGGAATTCATTAATAACAGGTGAAAATAATAGCCGTTCTCTGAAGGTAATGTTTGGACAAGGTCATGAAGGGCGAGTGGACGCTTGGCGACTAATTTGCAATGATTTGTGCAATTTGTGACAAATTCCGCATTTCAGACTCAAGACCCGTGTATTAAAATTAGTTATGTCTGGTGATAATCTTCGCATGGTAACTTGACGGTCGATACACAGCAGGGTAAACGTATAATCAGTAAAATTTGCAGGAAATGCTTTCGAATGCTGAACGGTGCATTTTAATTATAACACAGAATTAGAAAATAAATTGAAAACTAGGCGTTACATAAAAATCTTGCTTTGTGCTGAGTTTATGGCGTCAAGAATATTAAAACCTGCATTCCAAGATTACACGAAACTAACAAAGCATTATGTTATGTATGCATATGGAATTCAGTAACAAATGATACAAACGGATTTGCCAAAAAAACGTTGCATGAAAGCTTTTAACGACTGACTAGACTATTTTGCTTTGCGCCTGTTAATGCTACCTAACATGTTTTCGGCAATATAGCTAATTCTACGACACGTTAAAAGCAGCGAAAATAAGGCGTAAATACATTTCTAAGTGGAAATTTTCTCCACACGCTCTCGGGGTAGTCAATAAACAATGCAGTTCCTTTAACTCAATGATTGTACCCCTGCAGGTTCCCCGTTGAGACGCTCGCAGACTATAATACCTACTCTTTATTAAAACGGTGCCGGAGTTCTTAGGTATTCCTGGAAATGGTGTCTAGGTTATAATTTCTGGATTTCTTCCTGGCTCAGACATTTTCCAGAATCTCTGTAAAATAGGTGACATTTTTACACATTACTTCCAACCCTCCACTCCCCTTTATTACACGAAAGAAGCATTTCGAGCACTTGTTTCAATCAAGCGCTCCAGGATAAATTGTAGGGAGGATACATTGGCAGTACCTACCCCACAAACCCGCTGCATGAGACGGCCGTAAAACCCCCGTACATCTTATTAAAAACACATGCATACCATAACAGCAAACGGTCTTTTAGAAGGCTATTTTGAATTTAAGAGCACGGAAAACAATACATGAGACTTCAGAAATATATAAGAAATTGGTTTACAATAAAATAGCTTTTAAGATGTCATAATAAAACATGGAAAACAATGTCAATGCTTAAAAACGTCCATACACTAAATGTGTTAGAAATGACATTTTACAAGCAAAAGTAATAAATTTCAAGGCCTGTTTACGCAACATTGGGGAATCATGTGGAAAAAGATCGCCACATAACGATTGTTCTACACAATCCAGATCCTGTTTTTTTGCAATATAAGAAACATTAAGCCACGGGTCTTGATCTGCCTGGACTAATGGCACATTTAGGTGACTCTCCAGTAGAACCATTACATTTTCTTGACACTAAACGAACCGTACTCTTGTTTAACAACTGCTGACAAGAAATGAACCAATAATTCAGATAAACTAATTCAATTATACACAACTTCAACTGAAACACGATTGTTGTTCTTTCTTCCCCGTTAAAATCGAATATGATAAGTATCACTTTTTTATGGCAAATGACCCAAAACCACAGCTAGTTTTACTCTTTGTCTAATATTGACATCCATCTGCATTAAATCATCGAATCGGGCCCAACTAACAAATAAAGGTACATTTTCGGACAAATGGTTTCAAAAGAGAAACAAAAATAGGTACCCCAAAAGCAGAATGTTGACCGTCCAACTAGAATCGATATTACTTTCGGTTACAACAAAACAACCCCTTGGACTAGTCCAAACTTGGAGGTAAAATATCAAAATGCTATTATTTTAAACATCCATATTTCATCAAATCGACATTGGAATTCAACCAAACTCTGTTTTTTTCTAATTGTCTCGACCCTTTCAACTATAAAAGAGTACATGCACTCGTTGCAGCATTTCATTCAGTAAAACTGTTCAGAAAACATAGGCACTGGTGTGTGTATATATGACGGAAGATCCAGATCTTGAGTAACATTTCGACTTAAGTCGATATTATTGTTTAAAGGAACCAATGACTGCTACTTATATGTGCCCGATTGTCTCATGAAATAAATCAAAATTACAAAACAAGCAATGATGGCGTTTAGAAAATGACAAATTGTGTCCTTAAATGAAAACAGATGACTTTAAGCAGGACTGGTTTTGTACTGCAGGTGAGGGTAATTAAGGTTGTTCTTTCTTCAGATTATCGTTAAATTGGCAATTATCTGCACGTCAAATACGAAGCAGAACTGTAGCAGTGTGTAGGTGGTAAAATAGGGAGACCACACGCCAAAATCTACCAACGAACCTGAACACATAACAAACACAATCAACCACCCGACCTGTCTTTGTTTTCTTATCAAAATGCACCAGCTTGATGAGTTTGTATTCTCGGATCAACAAAAAATATCCCCTTTATGTGAGGTGATCAATCGAAGAAAACTCATTTTTCATTAACGCGCAGAACAGGGCGCGGTACCAATAACAGCGCGATAGGCGTAAATTGGTTGATATATATCAGTCATGGTGCAACTCGCTATTCATTCACAAAAACAAGTTCCTGTCAGGGTTAAATATTTCAATAAATTATCTACCATATAGCTTTACATGTTCACAATTAGAAGACATTCCAACGACCCATCTGGTTGTTAAAGGCTGTTCAACTAACACATTGGAACAATAGCCGCTTAAGCAAGTTGACGATAGTGACATATAACATTACCAGGTCCTTAAGGTGACTCCAGTGCTCGTATTGAATGTCGGAAATCAAGCTACAAACCGAAAAAGAAGACCTTCAATATGTGAGAAAGGCACTGTCAATAGACCCTATCTGATCGTCGAAACAATGCTATTATAGTTGCTTCAGTTGATATAAAGTCAATTAGCGTGGCTTCTTGGTGGTTCTTTAGAAATTGTTCAAAGAGATACGTACTCAAGTTGACGTAAATCATTGTCAATTAGACAACCATAAGAATGAGATGGCACCTTGCAAGTGACAGAGTTTAGTTCTGATTGGTCGGGACCAACCCTGTTTATTCTGCGGACACCGGGAGTGGTATAATTTTTGGTCGTAATGTATTCTTTCGGCCACCCACAACGACCTTATGTTTAAGTTTAGACATTATCAAATCTATACAATTGTTTAAATGACAAATTCTTGTAAGGAAATCAATATCAAACAAATTTCAATTAAGACCTAGAGAACAACAAGTAAACATGATGACCTTTGAATGTCTTTCATTCAGTGACTTTCTATTGTTTCTTTAATACTTCATTTGAGAGTTGACGCTCAATTTAACTATATTATCGTCAAAGGGTAAAATTTCTGTTTACGTAGACTTCAAGCCGATAACAGGCTCATGCAAAGCCAGTTGTCTTAAAGGCCTAGTTTAAGCCTTCTATAAGTGCCCCCCTCCCCCACCACCACCACCAAACCGTGTATGTGTACACAACCTCTGTTAATTGATCTCAATCTAATTGCCTTATTGTCTTATCAGATCTCCGATCGGAGTATTCTGCTGTGCAGTTTCGGATGTTTTATTATAGAAATGGACCATAAATGGCCCTGAGCCAATAAACGAATACTCAGGAAATTGGCCCCTACTGTGACACCAGCGCAATTCGAAGGAGATGCACAGCAGGGAATTATCATGCCAAACATCCTTTAACTAGGCCTTTAAAGCAATTGAACTATTTAAAGCGCAATCCAGAACGGAACCAGATGATAGTTCATTGAATACTTTCACAACAATGACACGTCTCGTAGTAAGATTTGGAAGTTAACCCAAGTTTATGAGATTGGGGTGTGTCGGCGGGCGGGCGGTCGGGCTGCAACTTTGCAATGCATAGAGAGATTTAAAAAAAAACACTGGTACAAATGAGTCATTTGTACCTTGGTCATCAATAATAATATTTTGAATTAATTCGGTACATAAGTTCACCATGACTAGACAACGGGTCGCCTGCAAGAGCAATTATCTGTAGGGTAAAGGTTAGACATAAGGCATTCCTTGTACGTATTTTGGCCTGTCCGAGAAATTGAGCCGTTCAAGTGCTCTAGCTTGCACTAAGGTGATAATAATTTTACTTTGGGAAGCATTTGCACCTTTTAGACTTCCCCCTTCTCCATCTGTATTCTTATCCATCACATATTTAATATGCCCAAACCCTCTCTTTTCGCACAAATTTTGAAAACCTGGTTTTAGCCGCATTGAGGATTTTCTAGTTATTTAACTCAGATCATGGCACATTTAAATACTAATTCAAACCAAAACATCATGCAGCTAATGGGAACATTTAACAGTCAAAACAACAACAAAGAATCACAACATGCCAATACTCTTGCTTCAATGGCAGCCAGGCCACAATTACCATCTAAAAATCCACATAATATGTAAGTGAACAGTGTTTGTTATTTTTGTTGTTCTTGTATTTTTTAGAAGTGTCTGTCTGTTGTTGATTGTTCGGTATAGACCTCACTTTGTCAGTAGTTTTTGGCTTCTTGGCTCATCCTTGTACTGTTTTCATAAAATTATTACTCTAATCCCTGTACTGTTCCCATAACATCATTACTCTAATCCCGGTACAGTCCCCATAACATCATTACTCTAATCCCTGTACAGTCCCCATAACATCATTACTCTAATCCCGGTACAGTCCCCATAACATCATTACTCTAATCCCTGTACTGTTCCCATAACATCATTACTCTAATCCCGGTACAGTCCCCATAACATCATTACTCTAATCCCTGTACTGTTCCCATAACATCATTACTCTAATCCCGGTACAGTCCCCATAACATCATTACTCTAATCCCGGTACAGTCCCCATAACATCATTACTCTAATCCCGGTACAGTCCCCATTACACCTAAATTTTAATTTGCTTCATATATTTCTTTGTGCATGCAATATTATATACAATATATATATGGCAGAAAAATAGTATACATTTACTTCTAATGTATGCACAAATCAATTGTAACCACGCCCCCCCCCCCAGGTACCGGGGTATACCGGGGATAGCCGGCGAAACGGTTGGCTGGACCGTAAGTCAAAGTACCCGCTATTTTTCCCGGACATGGGGGAGGGGGTGGTTACAATTGACTGGAGCATTACTAACAACAGTATGCACTATTCATGTATTGAACAAAACAAACTTAAACAATGATTGATGACGTCATTTTAAGAAAACGCCCTGCCATCAAACTAAAATGCGTTAACCTTATTCGGCACCAGAGAAAACAGAGTTGCATCATCAACAGTTCTTACACTGCCACTGTGTATATACAAACTAATGCCTAAAAAGAAAACAAATATTAGGTAAGTACTCTGAATAAATCTTTCTGTGTCAGTCTCCTATAATTCACTGATTCTTATTCATTATGACATTGCTGTGATAAAATGCCGGAAACTGAGTACATTCAGGCTTGCAGAATTCGTTTAAAGTGTTACCTTGGCTAGTAGGCGCCATAACCCACTGAACGTCTGCGACTTGGCATGCCGGAGGAAGCATAGTTTTCTTATCAAAGGGAAGTAACTCTTTCAAAACACACAACAATTTTAATTTGATTACTCTACTCATTCAAATGCATGTTGGTAGAGTTCTCTACCTTTAAATATTTGCGCCAAAAATAAAAGCAACCAATCGTGCGTGATTTATTACAGTTTCTTTCCCATCATTTCAAATTTCAAGCAATTTTCATTTAATCATTTGAGAACAAAAAACCGCCAATTGATTTGAAAGCCGATGCCTCATAAACCTTTCTCATTTTGTGGCGTAATTTACGCTACTAAATGCGGAGACTTTCCCTTTCACCATATCAACACAATGTCTGCCGACTTGGACTCTGGAGCTTTGAAGAAGCTTAAGTTTTCTGGAGAAATAATGAGGTTTTAACGGCAAAAGTATGTTATTTCGCAGGGAGACCACAAGCCAATTAGTGTAATACTAGCATTGGTATTATAAGGTTCATCTAATACGTTAGTAGATACCAGCGCCCGTCCCCCGGGTAATTATCCCCATTATGTAAATATGCAGCAGTTTATACGTGTTAGCCAAAGTTATGCTGCGAAGATACGACTGTTCTGAAAACGAGATGAAAGGAAGACGCCATAACGAATCGTCATGTAATAAACAGCTAAAATATGGACAGATTGTTTTTAACTTTCCTCATGTTATAAACAGCTGAAATGTGGACCGATTGTTTTTAACTTTCCTCATGTAACAAACAGCTGAAATATGGACCGATTGCTTTTGACTTTCCTCATGTAATAAACAGCTAAAATATGGACAGATTGTTTTTAACTTTCCTCATGTAATAAACAGCTGAAATATGGACCGATTGTTTTGAACTTTCGTTATGGAATAAACCGCTTAAATATGGACCGATTGTTTTGAACTTTCGTCATGTAGTAAACAGCTGAAATATGGACCGATCGTCAGAACTTTCGTCATGTAATAAACAGCTGAAATATGGACCGATTGTTCAGAACTTTCGTCATGTAATAAACAGCTGAAATATGGACCGATTGTTAAGAGCTTTCGTCACGTAATAAACAGATGAAATATGGACCGATTGTTTAGACTTTTCGTCATGTAATAAATAGCTGAAATATGGACCGATTGTTTAGAACTTTCGTCATGAAACAAACAGCTGAAATATGGACCGATTGTTTAGAACTTTCGTCATGTAATAAACAGCTGAAATATGGACCGATTATTCAGAACTTTCGTCATGGAATAAACAGCAGAAATATGGACAGATTGTTTAGAGCTTTCGTCATGTAATAAACAGCAGAAATATGGACAGATTGTTTAGAACTTTTGTCATGTAATAAACAGCTGAAATATGGACCGATTGTTTAGAACTTTCGTCATGTAATGAACAGCAGAAATATGGACTGATTGTTCAGAACTTTCGTCATGTAATAAAGAGCTGAAATATTGACCGATTGTTTAGAGCTTTCGTCATGAAATAAATAGCTGAAATATGGACCGATTGCTTTGAACTTTCCTCATGTAATAAACAGCTGAAATATGGACCGATTGTTTTTAACTTTCCTCATGTAATAAACCGCTGAAATATGGACCGATTGCTTTGAACTTTCCTCATGTAATAAGCAGCTGAAATATGGACCGATTGTTCAGAACTTTCGTCATGTAATAAACAGCTGAAATATGGACCGATTGTTTAGAGCTTTCTTCACGTAATAAACAGATGAAATATGGACCGATTGTTTAGACTTTTCGTCATGTAATAAACAGCTGAAATATGGACCGATTGTTTAGAACTTTCGTCATGAAACAAACAGCTGAAATATGGACCGATTGTTTAGAACTTTCGTCATGAAACAAACAGCTGAGATATGGACCGATTGTTTAGAACTTTGTTAAAGTTAACAACGTTGTTTATTGTATCGTTGTTAACTTCCAAATATGTACTGCTCGAGGTGTTTAATGGTAACACTTGTAACCTGCAGTATTTCTGACAAGATTTACGACAACTGTTTCAGCTGAACTTGTTTCATGTAAAAATATGAGCACAACATCAAATATTGCACATTTAAAATTAACAACGATGGCTTTAATCACGTTGTTAACTTGAACAACCTTCTAAACATTCCCCCTATATATAATAAACGTCTTAACGGATTGAAAGAAAGCTGACATCATGAAAAGCTTGAAACACTAGCGGATCGTCCGAGTTTCCTTTTTTTTATTTCAATATAGGAGATAAAAGTAATAAAATACGCCCAAAATGCATCATTTTTGTACTAGAATCGTTAACATTCTGGCGGAGTACCCCCACCACCTACCAATACCTTCAGCCAAATAATTTTCGATTTTGAGGGAGGGCGTAAGCAAAAAAGTTTCGCACCTAAGTTACGCCCCCTCTACCGTCATATCCTGGACCGCCCCTGTGAAAGATGTGTTATGTTAGATAAGAGAAACTGTGTGAGCACTTTTCTGGTTTCCTTGACAATGCTAGAATCCACCTCTTGGAATATTAATGTGTTATAACACACGTATAACTACTCTTAAGTCTCCTCAAAGAGATCCATGTATACCTATTCAAACAGGAAGTATCGAGTCACGTGACAAACGTCACCATAAGCCAACCGTATCGTCACATCTCAAGTGATATATTATTGTACTGTGTGACTGGCTGCAATATTTTCCGCATAGAAAACAACGACGTTGGTTTTGAAAATGAAACCAAAGTTACAGTAGGGAGTTTTAGTACCGCGGCCATCTCTTTGATTGTAATTCATCTGAAACGTTGCCATGGAAACAATTGTGATAATTTCCGCCTGGTAGCCTGGAAAGTTCCTATAATTAGACAATGAAACAGAAAACTTTAGTAAAATGTCGAGTGTACCGTGATTTCTGAGGCAGAACTTGACAGTTGATGGCAGCGTTGCGTTATGTTCAAATTGTCTCTTCTCTTAAAGCATTAGTTGCTGTAATTAAAGTCTAATGTAGGATCAATACGATGCGATATGATACCAGGTGGGTATATTTTCTCAGAAACGTTACATTATATCGATCTATATAAAATGCTAACAAAACTTATAAAGAACAGATCTTAATTTGTATACAACGTGTGCCTCTAAAAAGGGATTATTCAGGATTGTTGGGAAAAGAGTGAGGTTGTGCACGCAAACTGGTTTAAACCCCCAGTAAATTTACATTTTACTGACCGTTCCAAGGCGGTACCTAACAATCCTGGATAAACACACCTAGTTTTTATATAGTATATACGCCCTGTGTTGTTTGTGGAGTTTTGTGCTGTTGTTCCATGTTTCTTGTTTTGTGTTTTTTGCGTTAGTCCTGTGCCATTAAACGGGGTTTATGTTTAAACTTTGAGCTTGTTTCTGTAATTTTTCATATAAATATTAATTCCTCGTCTCGATAAATGGAAACAAATGTTTACAAAAATACGATGAAAACTTCAGGGACAAGCCCAGTAATCAAGCTTTCAATATAAACCATTTAAGAATCACATCCAACTTCGTTTATGTTAATTTAAGAAGCTATTTAATCAACGATTGGTGATAAGTGAACAAAATATTCAAAAGTAATAACAGAAAGCAACTAATGTGTTTTATATTAATTCCAAAAGGTAGAGTGAATGTTCGTAAAACTTTGCCATGTAAGGGCCATAACTCACGATTAACTGAAGTTATCTTGCCAACTCCTTAGACAGCATGCAAGCTAGATCAAAATTTAATAACAATAACACAGCAGTGACTGAAACGACCTTGCTGAATATAACAGAATAACCAAGTTTGGTGAGGGTTGGATAAGAACTGCTTAAGATAGCGGACAAAGTAAATTTGGTAAAAATCTGAAATTAAAGGGCAAAAACCAGAAGTAACGAAAACAGTCTTGCTGATAGAGTCGAACCCTGTTGGCTCGAACTGGCTTGGTGCGAAATCCTCGTTGGCTCGAACTCGCTTGGTGCGAAATCCTCGTTGGCTCGAACTGGCTTGGTGCGAAATCCTCGTTGGCTCGAACTGGCTTGGTGCTAATTCCTTGTTGGCTCGAACTCGCTTGGTGCGAATTCCTCGTTGGCTCGAACTTGAACAGGGTCGATTTCTTTATACTGAAGGTTTACAATCCCGCTTGGATCGAATTTTACGAGGCTCGATGTATTTTCGCTGGTCACTGAGAGTTCGAGCCAACGGGGTCAGACTGTAATTATTCTTTGGTTATATCCTGCTAGTATATATTGGTAGGAAGCACAAGTTAATACTAGGTAGACAATTTTGAGGATGCTCCACCAGGAACGAGTAATCTCGTTATGCACACATGCCCATCAAAAAGAAACCACTTTCTCATAAATTCATTTATACTTTTTATTATATTTCACCGATGCATATCATTCAAGAAACAAAACAAACATGGAAATAACAATTAAAATATAGACATTCTTTTCTTTTCAAATATAGAGCTTGAACGAACTGTAAAACATGATTATCTAACAATTCAACACGTAAAATCGCTTTAAAAAATCACTAACAACAAAGGAATGCACTAACTAAACAAATAATTGCCAGAAACTACTTTTCATGTGATGTATAGCAGAAGTGATTTTCAAAATAGCAAATCTGAAAAAACTCCAAGGACAACAACTAAAAGCACATTTTAAAACAAGGTCACTACCACTTAACCTTAATGATATGTTCAAGTCATATTGTATGCGATAAAGGGCCTTCCACAGTGCAAAAATGTGTGGATAAGGCTGAAAATAAGTTCATGTCTTTTATAGTTTTGAGGAACAGTTTTTTTTAAGAGTAAATATAAATCCTATGCAACTTGGTTTGGTGTAATAGAGAGATAAGCAAGTTTTACGAATGAAGATTTTATCAGATTGTGGCAAAAACAACGACAGTTTGCTCAAATCCTTAATATTGCAAAGGATGTGTGTGTTATGCTTGCTAAATAATTAAATCAAAACTAAACAAAACATGACATCTGAAAACATTATATCTTGTTATTGGTCCCGGATTTTATGTTTTGGTCCTTCAGCGCACTGTGGAAGGCCCTAAAAACACGTCCGCATGGAAACAAGAGGTTGCGCACCTCGGCCTTTACGTGAACTTGAAGCGACACATTCACGTTTGGGAAATTTTACTTAAAACTTGTACGCTCGCTAACACTCCATGAATCGCTTTCTTTGTGCTATTGTACATGCCATTCTAAATTTATGCAAAGTACACATAACCGGATGACGTAGAGCACAAAAAAGTACATGCGTACACGTACCTGTTCCAGTATTGTCTTGCAACTATAATAACACATATTTTAAAAAGAAGGCCCACGTGATCCTGTACCGCTCGTCGTCAAGCAAGAACGCTTTAAAAGCATTCATTTATAACTTGACCAGATTTTTTTAGACACCAATCGAAACACGTGGTAGATGATGTGGTTTGAAGTGTGTTGACAAGGGTTTGTATACTATTTTACTTCGTGACCTTTTTTACCCGACGTGGCTTATAAACGACCTTGACAATAATATCATTACGACAAAAATAATCTGACGAAGTGGTCCGCAGGATTTAACTTGACAATATTTGTGTCTGATAATTAGTGACATAATTATAGAAAAAAAATAACAAAAAAACTAATGAAGATGTTTTGTTTACCTTACCTTGTAAGAAATATGGCTTCTGGGTATTAACAAGACTTGTTTCAATGTATGACCTTGTGATCCAGTTTTTATCGAGACATGACCCATATTCGAACTTGACCTAGATATCATGAAGATTGTTCCATGATAATCTAATGACAATTTGTTTAGCGATTTGACTCTGCAACCTAAATACAATACTAGATCAATTTTCAAACTTCACTTACTAGTTTATGTCATTGACAACATCAATGTGTCCAAATTTCATAGATATGATGGGAAATGTATACAACTGTAAAAGCGCACTAAAGTAAGCTTATAACGAATCACGATGAACAAATGGTGGCAACAGTAGCTCATATTGCTCAAATTCTGCTCAACTGAGAAAAAGCAGAACTTCACAAACCCACAAACAACATAAATCTACATAAAAGTAAATAAATTGAACACATTTTTTCGTAATTTACAAAGCTGTAAATTTACATACCATGTAATAAAACGTTCGAGAAAGGACAATGACTGGATGAGGGAATGTGATCATTGTTAGTTCATTCCTTCCCAACAATCATAACCTCGTCCTATCTATGACTCCAGCCTTCATGTGTCATGGTAGAAACACATATAAGCTGACATGGTAGATCGATTAATCAAGTCATGTGCAGTGTGACCATGGCGGCTACCATCCAGGCAAGCGTCTGCTTCAGCTGGAATCCAGAGACTCGCCGCCCATTGAGAAGATTTGTTCCGGAAGTAGCGGATCTTGGTGCCGCGGAAGCGCGCCGCTGCTGGAACCGGAACTCGTGCTCAGGTTTTCGTTACTGCTCCCAAACATATCTGAAATATGGAAATCCAAAGCACAATTTATAAAAACATGACAAAGTTCCACAAGTTATGTATTTTTAAGGTCCAAACATATTTTATAAAACGTCTGGTTGAAAGGAACGGCGGTTATTAGGAACATCGTTTACCATTGGTGAAATAACGTCGCGCTTCTTTAAGCAAAGCGCCGCAATGGGTGACAATGACGTCATTACGCCGAACAAGTCATGCAAAACGAACTACAGCTTTTTCTCTACTATAATGTTCTGGCTCCAATTTCTCGAAACTTCTTAAGCTTAACAAGCTTAAGTTGCTTATTTCAATTTGCCAAAAATACAAACTTATAGTGATTTTTCATAAATGAAAAATGGTTTATTGTGATAATCGTAATGATAATTCCTATCTAAATTATTAAAAAATTTAAAGGAATATATAAAACTCAAAATATTTAAAGACAAAAATAGTGATTTTAGCTTAATCCTGTTATAAGAGACTTAAGAAGTTTCAAGAAATTGGGGCTAGGGCAATATAAAACCATTGGTATTATGTCAATATTCGACGAGCCTATATATTTAGGCATTTATCTTTACTAATATACAATGTACATGCTTTACTTCATTTACTAACATACATTCAAAGTTCCAATAAAAACATGCTTAGCCAGCGCATCCTCTTTTTCTTAAGCCAGACCCATTTAAAATGCTACTGTACATTCAACATCCAAAACATGACAATGTCTCTTTCTCGTGCATTGCCTTCCTGCCGACAGAACCAAGCGTTCGCGTGACCAAATATAACGTAGGAGTTTGAAATCGGAGGCTCATTTACAGTGATTATCACGTCACTGCATATATCCCCATCAAATTTCACGGAAAGATCTTAAATGATCCCAAATAATCTGTAGTAGCCACAAGAAAAGATAAGAGCAAGAGATGTATCGATAAGGGACATGCAATTCTGGCATAAACAGGCATCAGATTATTTGCTTGTCTTTCTTAATGTGATGGACATCGCTGAATGATGTTCCTGTCATCCTCAATTTGTCGTCTGTCGGTTTTCATGATGCTTTTGATCATAAAAGGACGAACATGAGATAAGGGTAAAACGGAATCACGGCAAAACGGGCCCGGCTCGTGTTGCCGTAAAAACGGGGAAACTGGCACGAGTATATCGCTCAGTGGTGGTAGGCCCGGTGGTTTCCGGTGTCTGTTTAGTCACTTAGATGCATTGCTCTTCGATGGGTTCCTACTTCAAAATGCGTATGGTTCAGAACCTCACAGGCTGTGCCTCTTCGATTTTTTGACAGTTATGTCCGGTTATTGCCATTTCCATTTAAAATTGGGTTCTGTACAGAGTTTGGAAAAGGCTTTGACATATGATATACCGTTACAAAAATGTTGAACTAGTATTCGCTTTATGCACTGAAAAAAAAATGTTTTGAATAGATAGTGAGTTTTTATTTTGTCTTTCAATTTTTTGGACATACTAGTAATCCAATCTTAATAGTAAGAGCATAAAATATTTAAAACATACATGCATTTTTTATATTATGTTTTAATAACGCATGCATGGTTGGAACAACCTTCGCTCGAAATAAAAGTACTCTATTACCAAAACAATTTGTTTGTTTCGATTTTAATTTCCCTTGAAAACCTAGACAGGACAGTGATGGGGCCTCTATGCAAGCTGTTATTAACAAACTTGATTAAATCCCTGAAGAAATCGACGAATGAAGTCATAAATTCCCCCGATTAGCGTTCTCTCTATTACATACGGTGTTCCAAGACAAACTATATTTGTGAGATTAGCAAAGAAGACGGCTCAAGATGGCTGCTCCTCCGCTTTATGGCAGACATCAACTGGTAATTACGATCTATGCAGCCTTAATAGGGTTTTAAGATCCTATAAACGACATGTTAGATTTGTTCCACTACTTCTGATGTAAAGATTGGAACTTTCGCTGGAAAGAGTAATGATCATAAGACAGTGATAGAAATCTCTTTGACAATGAAAGCATTGCTGATGCGTTATTATAGCTTCGCTGAATATTGCCACTAAATCCAAGATATTGGCAAATAACAGACATGGGTTGTATTGTAAACAAACAAAAACACGGAAACATTGAAAAACCACAACTGAAATTGGAGAAAAATCTGGATTCTTTCTGTGACCTATGCACCGATTTAAATAACGCCGCGTTTGTTTCTCTGTAAAATTGTTTTCATTAAAAACTCACGCTGCATACCTCCATTCTACAGGGTAAGATAAAGAAATATACATTAAGTATTAAAGAAATTCTAAGCGGTTTTTTTCCATTTAAGTAATGCATTTCAGTGTTTATTTCAACCGGCGGTATAAGAGCCTGGTAACCGGCTATATATAAATATATATAAATACCACTGTTTAACCTATTTCCAGAGCCATTTTTTATCAATTTCAAGGTAATTCTTACTAATCTTCATGCAAATGTCTTGCAATATATAATTAGATATTCTGAAATCGAAAGCTCTCGATTTCAGGATACTTCCACTGGTAAATACTAGGGAATAATTTATTGCAGATATGCAGTGGAAGGGAGAAAACTCGTATACATCTTTGGCAAAAAAGGAATACACGGTCATAATTTTGTTTGCTTTATTGGAACCACATAAAATATAAAGTAACAACAAAAGCAATTCAATTGTGTGATTCTTATAAAACCGAAGAAAAAAATCACAGTATATGTAATAAATGCATTTACATTTTTTTCTACTTGAAAAACACAAATTAAACAACCGATATTTAAGTCGGAATAAAATGCTTCTGAAAAAATGCCATTTCTCAACATATATTGCCTTTTAGGAAATTAATTCACAATTTTCACATCATTTCATAGAGACGACACAGCATAAAATTCTTCAGTCTGTTTAAGTACGTAACGCAACAATTATTTCAGTGCTCTCCAGCTAGGCTTAAATAGCGGGGGGGGGGGGGGGCACTCTGCTGCCCTTTTTCAGCACCTTGCTGCATTTTACTGCACCCTATTGTGCCCTTTAGCTTAGTTTGACAGACAGAATCAATTTTCAAAAATAAGTATAAACATAATAAATATTCATTATTTTGACACTTATGTAATAATAACAGCTGAGGTATTCATAACAAACCATTAGTATTGAAAGAAGTTACAAAAAATACACTATAAGAATTTAATAGTGGCCCTTGCGAGTGCCCCATTAAGGCTCATTCATTTCGCAACAAAAATGCCATTTCTGACCAAGCATTCTGCTCTTTCCAAATCCTGGCTGGAGCACAGTTACTTTATACAGTTATTGGCTTTTCTTCACATATAAGTTATGTAATTCAAAACTTGTGAACTAAGTTTTAATATCTCATGCAATTTAAATGTTTCGCTCAAAGGACAGTTTTGCAAGACTCGGAAAATGACAACGCCAATGAAGACATCAATGCTTTGACAATATCGTGACTTTTCTATTTGTAAATCAAACAAGCTAAACAAGCAGGGTATTAGGTAAAGGATTATGGGAGGGTGCTGCACTCTGTCCTTTGATGGAGGCACCCTTCTGCCTCATGGAGACCAGAATGTGCACCCTCCTGCCTTCAAAGTATTAAATGCTTAAGATTAACATATATTTCTTTTTCTTTGATTAAAACTTGAAATATGATTATGTATTCAATCAACTTTACATATACTAGTATAAAGTAGTTGAAACCTAATATTACTCAAAAGAAGCACAATTTCTAACATGTTCAATGAAATTAATAAAGCTTTAATTATTCACTTCCCGATATGCCCCTATGTCCCTCAGCACCCTGTCCCTTTTCTGTAGCACCCTATGTCCTTTTTTAAAAACCTGGCTAAAACCCTACATTAAAACATGTATACACATTAGATAACAATGGCAAAATTATGGCAGTGATATTAAAAGGCATAATCTTATGTAAAAATTACATTTTGTAAAATTAAAATGCATAGACTGTTATTATGCACCAATGTATAAATATCAAACATTGTAAATCATTCAATGTTCTAACGTACATAATAATTTGTAGCAGTTGGCAACATAAACCACATCATTTTCATTTTAACACACTCACTAATGAACTCTTAAACAAATATACTTTAAATCCAAAAAATAAAACAGTCAAATTTATTTTTATATTGATATTTTTTTTTAATTTATGTTCTGAATAAATGTTATCACTAAATCTACTGATATATACATATATATGAATTTATTTTATTGATATTTTTTTTAATTATACATATATTTTTCTCATTTTATCTTCTTTTTTTCCCTTCAAGTTTTCAGTTTAAAAATATGATTAAATACAATGTCACTCACCACTCACCAAAAACAGTCCAATTAAATAAATAAATAGATAAATAAATATTTCCAACACTGGATAGACTTATGCACACAATTGACATAATGCTAAACCACCTTAATATAAATATTCATAACAGTTTAACCAATGGAAAAGTTTTCTAGTCACATGACCTGGACATAACCAATGGAGAAGTTTTCTAGTCACATGACCTGTACATAACCAATGGGGAAGTTTTCTAGTCACATGAGCTGGATACAACCAATGGAGAAATTTTCTAGTCACATAACCAAACATACAAACACACATGCACTTGGAATCAATACAATTTTTGTTGAACAAAGTAGGTAATCCTCGAGGGTGGTCATTATCTGATAAGCATCTTTATATCAATTGGAGTACAACTAAACAAACATAAAAACACAATATACAATGTATAACAGCCTTAAAGTGTAAAGCGATAAAAGGCTATCTCATTTCAAATAAAATTGGCAGACTTGAAATGCTACTAGAACGAATACATATACACACAGCAAAGTAAAAACAGTACAGGAAGGGCACCTTGTGTAAGCAATAGAATCTACATAAAAAGTTATTTCCTATTTTTCTTTTTCTTCTTCTTACTCTTGCCATCTTGTTTCTTAATCCCCGCTATCTCCTTTTCTTCGGAGCTCCTAGCTGATCCTCCAGAAGATTCAGCTGATGCCCCGACTGTTTCACGTACTATATTACAATCGGTAACTTTCTCTTTTTGCCCAATATCTTCTTTCCCTTTTGAACTCATAACCGACTCTACTACAGTCATTTCAGAATTAGCAATATCAACATATTGAGCTGGATCTTTCAAGCCATTTCCAGCCTTTGAATCTTTACCTACAAGTGAGTCAGTCACTGTTTCAGGAATATCAATAATTTCATGCATGACTTCAATAATTGAGTCTTCAAGTCCAGCTCTCTCCCAGACACTTGGGTCATCTTCAGCAGTTTCATACCTGGAATCGCCCTCTGAATCAAAACTTCTTCCGTATTCACGAGCCTCTGCAAATTCTTCATCCTTTTCTAAACTGTCAGACATTTCTTTTTCAGAAGAGTTTGCTCTATACCTGGTTTCTTCTGATATTTTACCAGTCAATGTAGTTTCTGCTGTTTTTATTTTCATACTCTTTACTTCACCTAATACAACTTCAACATCTAAAACTTCTGAAGTCTCAGTTGGATTCTTATGGGAATCAACTCCAATTTCAATCTTTTCTGCATCATTGTCATTTGATTTTGCATGAGCGGTTTCCAAGACTTCTTCTTCAGTCGGGCTTTCCATGTTTTTTTTCTTCTTGCATTTTCTTTTCTGTGTTGTAAAGCCATCTTCTGCTGTTGCTATAACATCATCCTCAACCACTCGTACTGCATCTTTTTTCATACTGGATTTAGCTTGTTTGCATTTTCTTTTCTGTGTTGCAAAGCCATCTTCTGCTGATGCTATGACATCATCCGCAACCACTTGTACTACATCTTTCTGCATATTAGATTCAGTTTTGCCACCAACGTCTTTATTTATTTGCTTCAAATTGGATTTACTGCTATCTTGCATTTTTAATTGATCTGGAAAACTTTTCATTGTTGCTGTTTCATTTTGTTCCTTTGTTTCCTTGTCTTTATAATCATACTTCTGTGTTTCAGTCTGGGGCTTATTGTTCTGCCTTTTCCTTTCCTTCCCTACTTCTTGATCAAACTGGGTCCTTGTTTCACTGGCACACTTCCTAGTCCCACTGTCTTCTTTATCATATGTCTTAACATCAAAGTTTGACGCAACATTGGACATGCCAGGAACTATATCTTCAGCATCCTTACTTATACCTGGTTGCTCTTCAACATATTTGTCTTTCTTATTCTCCAATAAACTTTCTTCACTAGGCTGGTTCTTCTTCTTTCTGGATTTCTTTTTAACCTCCTTCATACCTTCAGATTTCACACTTAAAGCATCAGCAAATTTCACACCACAGGCATTCATGTCATCTGTGTCTTTGTTTAAAGGCTGACCTTTTATTTCAAAAGAGACCTTGTCAATTTCAATTACAGATATGTCATTACTATGGTCTGTTTCAGCTGACACCCCATCTTTAGTTTCTTGGTCAAATTTTCCTTTTCCATCTCCGTCTGAGATATTGCTTTTTTCAAATGTCTTCAGCTGTTCTTCTTCTTGATTTACATTCTCCTGTTCCTGTTTCACAGCACCTAAAGGTGAGTTCTCCCCAAATGCATGGTTATCTTGAATGTCAAGCTCCATTTCCTCTTTTAACACTTCATCTTCTTTGGCAGTTTTGGACACTAAGTCAGCATCTCTATTTGGAGTATCTTTCCCCTTCTTTTGTTTTTTCTTTTTCTTAATGTTAACTTCTGAAAAAATATCCTCATTTTGTATGTTACGGTCATCTTTGTCATCAATGATTTCCTTCTGAACCTCAATTTCTTTCTCATCTGACTGCATTATACTTTTCATTTCATGGCATACATTTATAGTTTCATTAAGTGTCTCAATTTCTTGGATAACTTCACTTTCCTCTTTAAACAGTGGTAAATCATCCTCACTTGTTGCTTTGACCTCTACTGCAGTGCAAGAAGTTTGGTTTCCTGAACTAGTTGGAGATTTCTCTTTCCTGTTCTTCATTTTGCTTTGTTTACCAGTAAAAGACCAAACTGTATCTTGCAAATCATTTTTAGAAGACAAAACTGTATCTTGCAAATCATTTTTAGGACTGATATTGCTTTCTTCGGACAAAGCCACAACATGAGCTTCAACTTGACTGTCTAAATTCTCCATAAAATCTTTTTGTTTCACAGTACAGGCATCAGCAGATTCATGTTGTTTGGCATCACTTGTGGAGACATTTGTATCCTTTGAGGAAGGAGATATAACTTCATGTACAATAGTTTTGGCATCAATGCTCTTCTTGGCAGTGTTATCAGCTTCAGTTTTGGCAGTGATTTCTGGTACCACATTGGCAGTGGGTTTAGCATCAATTTTACCAGTTTTGACATTAAGACTTTGACTTACACCGTCTTCCCATTTAGGATCACTAATTTCACTTGTTGAGGGAGACTGAGGTAGGACAGGCAGGATGGGATCTTTGACTTGGGGTTCTGGTGAAGATCTTTTCTTTTTACCTTTTTTACCAGACTTTTTTATAGTACTGGTTGTCATTACATTTCCTTTCGAGGCCAATTCCAATCTTGTGTCATTCTCCGGATTGGCATTACTGGTGCCAACATCATCTGTTTCAGATTTATCCCTTATAACATCATGCTTTTCAGGCAGACTAGAATTCTTTTTCAAATCATTTGATTTTTTATTCTCTACAGTATTTTCTACAGCAGCAGTATCAATATTTGGAAATTCTTTTTCATCTTTACTACAGTTTTCTGGAATCTTTTTGGGCTTGGTTATCTTAACAGCTTCATCATTTACTTCAACGCAGGCATTTTTACTACTCTTACAAATATCACTAGGTAAAGCATCCATGCTCTTTTTCGCATTAGTTTTAACACTCACAGTTTCACAAATGTTAGTTTTTGTGTCACTTAGCTTTGGTTTCACTGCTCTTTCCTCCTTCACAGCCTCCTTTCCTTTCTCTGCCTCTGACACGGCAGGTTTCTTGCCAGCCAAATCTCTTTCTAGTGCTTTCCTTGATGTCCTGTCCAATCCTGCTGTCTCCCTTGCTTTTGTAGGCTGATCCATTGTCTCACTTGCTGTCCTAGGCTGATCCATTGTCTCACTTGCTGTTCTAGGCTGATCCATTGTCTCACTTAGACTTGTTCTTGGAAGGTCTAGTATCAAATAAAGGTTCATTTTGTATGAGGAATTGCACATGGGTGTTAAACACTTACAGGAGTACTATAGGGTAATGGAGGGGTGTAGCATAGAAAGGATATGTGTTTTATATGGGAGTTTACCTGGCGTTTTATATGGGAGATTACGTAGTGTTTTGTATGTGATATTACCTGGTGTTTAATATGGGAGATCACCTGATGTTGTATATGGGAGATTACCTGGTGTTTATATGGGAGATTATATTGCAGTGTAAGAATTATATAGCTGTTACCACCATTTCCCATGCATTTATATTGTATATATTTTTCAGTATAAACCCAGTCCATATATACTTGTAGTATAGAACCAATCCC
Source organism: Mya arenaria (assembly GCF_026914265.1). Taxonomy (NCBI): domain Eukaryota; kingdom Metazoa; phylum Mollusca; class Bivalvia; order Myida; family Myidae; genus Mya; species Mya arenaria. The sequence goes on along the minus strand of NC_069125.1, from coordinate 12,503,101 downwards.
TTGAAGCACATACATATATTAAGTTTGACTACTAGAAATGACCATATATAAATTAGGGATGCAAACAAATATTTGAATATTCGATCAAACGTTTGGTATTCGAATGTCAAAATCGGTATTCGCATATTTCATGTTTTGGTGTTGAAAAAATATAAGAATAAATATTTTGCCTACAACTCCGTTGTTGTGTTTAAAATTTGTTTTAACAACGATTGTCCCATCATACCAGAGGTGTGAATGTGATGACAATACACTATACCCACGTCATATTTTATTTAGGGACATGTTGTAGGGTACATTTTACAATAACTGGCTGTAAGACTAGTGACACCAAAATCCAATTATTTTCGGTAAATTTAATTGCCTGTACCAATTAAGGAATAAACTAATTCCTGAGTTGGTTTGGTTTTTCCATAGTTTTTTTAAGTAGAGTTAAATCCCAGAACAAGGCTGTTTGTCCTACGGAAAGATCCTCCATTGGCGTATAACGCCATATGACCAGAAATCCATCTAAGTTCACGTTGTTTACAAATATGAAGGCAGAGGAATATTGATTTCAAAAAAAATCTTTGTTCATAATGTATTACTTTTTGTCTTTTTGAAATGAGGAATTTCAGAGGCTCATTAGGTGAAATTCAGGGTCCGCCGTTCGTAGTGGTTACGACAAAGTAGAACTAAAATGTCCCGGCTATTACTTTAGCGAATATTATAATAGTTTACTACAACTTTCAAAAGATTTAGTTTGGTTATCGAATATTGATATTCGTTCGAAAGAATTACCGAATATTCGAATATCAATTTTGCCATTCGTTTGCATCCCTAATATATATATATACACGAAAAAAGGTTAAGAAATCTAATTAACTACTAAAATTACCACATTACCATAAAAATATATCAAATTTTTGCTACAAAAAGAAGTTTGGCACAGAAAATGTTCAATTATTTTTTTGCTGCTCTTACCATGTTGCCTAAGTGACAGTTTTTCCATGTCCTTAGCTGGTGACTCAACCATAGCGTCGGCGATCTCCTTCAGGCGGTCTTCCTCGAGGTCGTTGCTACCCTGGGGCTGCTTCACCACCGTCGACTCTGTCCAGTTGCTGTACACATCTAGAAGGTGCGGAGACTGCTCAAAGCTCCCTGTAACCACAAAATCAATCAATGTATCATTGACAGCAACATTCCTTAATCTTTATATACAGTTAGTACTTAATTACTCATTGTATTGGTGTTTCCTGAAAGTGCAATTTGAATAGAAGGTACAAATATTTACTGCTTTCCCAATAACAAAATATCGGAAACTGCCTTTGTTTTAATCCATTATATAAAATCAATTTTATTCATTTTATTTTTGCTTTACACTTGTACATAACGGTTCACACTGAACACTATTGAACCCTAAAAAATTAGACAATTTTTTGTCTTACCAGCCTCAATCATGAGCGGCCCGCCCTGGTGCACTACCCCTTGCCCCTGGGATGGGCTGCTGTCACTGGCCGACAGTCTCCTATATGCAGGGCGGGCATTTGGCATGCTCACAGGGTTAGATCTGGTCGGCTGCAGTCTGAAATTCAATGATACCCAGTCAGTTTTTTTTGCAACAAGATTATGATAATGCATTGATAATTAACAAGAGCATCAGAACTACTAAAAGTGGATTCAACACTTTGGTCTGTTGGTGTTGTTTTTTTCCTTGATCAAGGAACATAACTCAAAATATATTAAAGTCAAGAGTAAATGACATTTCAATGCACCTATACTTGGAACATTGTACTAACTTTCCTGTGAATATCTTGCATATTTGAAGTTATCATATGTCCAAAGTTAATATTTTTGCACAAAATGCAGCTGCCAACCAAAACACCAAGTTTTAACAATACCTACACTTTTTTCTTTAAAAACCAAACTAACTGAAAATAACCAAAAGAAATTCATACTTGAGACTCTCAAGGTCGCCCTCATCGCCGGGGGCGATATCCATGGCGGCCATGTTTGACTCGGGACTTTGGGATAGTAGTGCTGAACTCTGGGAGGAGAGGACCGTTGTGTTCTCCTGGTACGTCTTGAAGGAGAACTGTGGGCCCATCCACAGTCGCCGGTGAGGACCAACATGGGTAATTATCTCCACCTACAAATGGAGCTTCTTTGAATAAAACTGGGAAGAAAATTGTGCCCTTTGGGGCTGCAGAGTGGGGCTCAACCCTTCAACCACTAGAACACTACCATGCAGCTCTACAAACTGAGATAAACCAGCGGCTCGCTTACTTCCATCCATAATACATTTTTAGATATATCAATGGCAATAACTGGCTATTTCTATTACCAAAATAAACTCTCACAAACGGCCCTTTGGGACAAGATTAAAACATCATAAGTTACATTTTGGTAGAATAATTTCTTTGCATGTATTTGTACCTGTGATAGCCATTGATCGTCGGAGTCAGCATTGCTGTGGTCAGAGGACAGACTGTCACGGGAGTCATGGCGTGTCAGGCCAGGTAGGTCATACAGGTCTGAAATATACACAAGTAAAGCTAATTTTGAAACAACTCGGCTTACATGTACAGATGAGCCCCATTCCCAAGCAGAAATGCTTACATTTAGTATAAAGAAACGGTCCTTAAGATCCAGTTCGGGCCAACAAGGAAATCAACCAAGCAAGTTCTAGCCACAGGGTTCAACTGTATTTACAATACATGATCATAAGTTATAAAAGATTCATTTTTAAGACTCTATGCTACATTGTAACTAAGAATGTGCCATATATGTATAAACAAATTGAAATGGCAGAATTTTCTGGTGTGCCCTGACCATACAAGCTGACTTTTTGATCAGGCTAACCTTATATGTGACATTGACCTACGAACAAGGCCAGTACATGAAAAGTTGATCTTGCCTTTATGTGTCAAATACATATGGCAAGTTATTTTAAATTTCCTCTGTACATAAAAAAATACCACCCATACTTGACAACCTACACTGTTATGTCCTTATATTCAGAATTCCCTTGTGAATAAACACTTAGTGTATCTTTCACCTTAGAGGTAGGGACATGGGTCTTGCACAGGACACGTCATCTTCGTATGTGGAACACATGTAGCAAGTTATTTTAAAATCTGTCCTTACAAGGGAAAGTTACAGCCCGGACACGACAATCTATACCCTATGTCCTTGTATGCAGCACTCTATTGTGAATAAACACTAAGTGTGACCTTGACCTTTGAGGTAGGGACACGGGTCTTGCACGCGACACGTCGTCTTGGTATGTGGAACACATGTGGCAAGTTATTTTAAAATCTGCCCATACAAGAGAAAGTTACAGCCCGGACACGACAACCTATACTCTATGTCCTTATATGCAGCACTCCATTGTGAATAAACACTAAGTGTGACCTTGACCTTTGAGGTAGGGACACGGGTTTTGCACGTGACATGTCATCTTGGTATATGGAACACATGTGGCAAGTTATTTTAAAATCTGTCCATACAAGGGAAAGTTACAGCCCGGACACGACAACCTATACTCTATGTCCTTATATGCAGCACTCCATTGTAAATAAACACTAAGTGTGACCTTGACCTTTGAGGTAGGGACACAGGTCTTGCACGCGACACATTGTCTTGGTATGTGGAACACATGTGGCAAGTTATTTTAAAATCTGTCCATACAAGAGAAAGTAACAGCCCGGACACGACAACCTATACTCTATGTCCTTATATGCAGCACTCCATTGTGAATAAACACTATGTGTGACCTTGACCTTTGAGGTAGGGACACGGGTTTTACACGCGACACGTCGTCTTGGTATGTGGAACACATTTGGCAAGTTATTTTAAAATCTGTCCATACAAGGGAAAGTTACAGCCCGGACACGACAACCTATATTCTTTGTCCTTATATGCAGCACTCCATTGTGAATAAACACTAAGTGTGACCTTGACCTTTGAGGTAGGGACACGGGTCTTGCACGCGACACGTCGTCTTCGTATGTGGTACACATCTGGCAAGTTATTTTAAAATCTGTCCATACAAGGGAAAGTTACAGCCCGGACACGACAACCTATACTCTATGCTTATATGTAGCACTCTATGGTGAATAAACACTAAGTGTGACCTTGACCTTTGAGGTAGGGACACGGGTCTTGTATGCGACACGTCGTCTTGGTATGTGAAACACATGTGGCAAGTTATTTTAAAATCTGTCCATACAAGAGAAAGTAACAGCCCGGACACGACAACCTATACTCTATGTCCTTATATGCAGCACTCCATTGTGAATAAACACTAAGTGTGACCTTGACCTTTGAGGTAGGGACACATGTTTTGCACGCGACACGTCGTCTTGGTAAGTGGAACACATGTGGCAAGTTATTTTAAAATCTGTCCATACAAGGGAAAGTTACAGAGCCGGCCGGACGGACGGACGGATGGTGCGATTTTAATATGCCCACCTTCGGGGGCATAAAAATTCTCCATCATCTGTACCTTCCAACTTGGGTACAATTTGAAACTTTTGAAAATAGAAAGTCATGACAAATATTATAAAATGCTTGGTTCATGTTTTAAGCATGTATATAATACGAGGTATGTTCGGAAAGTTCCAGGATTGAACGCATTCCTTTTGAAAGGCTCATTGTATTATAATGAAATTAAGTACGGATTTACTACATCTTTTATTCCATTTCACTCTAAAATTTCGATTCCATACATATAACAGTAAAAAAGTTACAATAAATTTAAAACATGTACCAACGATATGGCGGAGCAACCCGACGTTAAAATTTATAACGTCAACGTCAATTCAGTTTACTCTTTCTCGAAATAGCGGCCATATGCTTGCACGCAACGTTCATGTCTCCTGACCCATGATGTGTAAACAGTTTGAAACCATTGTTTATCAAATTAAGACATAATTGTCTGCACGTGACAACGTAGGCTCTCGAGATCGTCGATTCGGATTCCGCGTAGCTGGGCTTTGACGGCCGGGAAAAGCGCAAAATCAAGTGGCGCAATGTCTGGGCTGTAGGGGGCGTGCTCCAACCTGCCGATCCCGAGAACATCCAGCTCCAACTCTGTGTACCGGGCCCTGTGCGCTGGGGCATTGTCCTGAAACCACGTTTCATCCGTTGTGATAATTCTTTGAAGAAATCTGTCCCCTTCACGTCGATAGGACCTCAAAAAGTTCAATGATTTATTCATCCTATCCTTATCTGATTATCATCCAACAGCCTTGGTATCCAACGTGCGCACCTTTGTCATCTTAAACTCTTCAGTAATTAACTTATACGCTGTTGCTACCCCAATGTCACATTCCTCGGCCACTTCCCGTGTAGACACTCGTCGGTCCCTATCAAGCATGGACTTTACCATTTCGCGCTTTTTCGCCACAAGTGCCGGCCTCCCACATCTCTCGTCGTCGGATGTTGACTCGCGCCCCTCCTTAAAGCGTCTGAGCCACTCAAAAACAGCTGTGCGACTCTAAGTTTGGTCTCCAAACGATTTTTTCAACTGTATCAATGTTTTCGACGGTGAAACATCTAAACTCTGGAGAAACTGTATCACGACACGCTGTTTTTCAATAATTTCGCGTTGCATGTTTGCTTTGAGCACCTGTTTTGGAGTTTGTTTTGCGAGGCGGTGTCTGTTCAAATGACGTCATACGTATTTTACTAATGACGTCATGTTGTGGTTCGACGTCAAGATGACGTTTCCCGCAGTTTTTAACGTTACAAAATGCGTTTAATGTGAACATTATAGGAAAATATATGGCTTGCTCCACAACAGCAAATATTATGTTGCTATGGATACAATATTTTAAGAATGTATTGACTTAGGCGAATGTCCGCTTATTATCAAAATGAATATATATGTGTCTCAACTTGGCCGAAGTTTCAAAGCTCTACGTTGAAAAATAACAAAGTTATTAGTACAGTCCGGGAACTTTCCGAACATACCTCGTACCTTTTTGAGTTGGTATGTCATTTTAAAATAAATCATTTTTAAAAAAAAAAAATCTGAGAAAATTTGATAAAATTCTGAGAAAATTTGTTACTTTTTTGCTCCAATTACTTAAACAGACAGTAAAAGATAAGCAATTTCAATAACAAAAATCACTAGTATACGAAATACTGTTTAATGTTAACATGTTTATCATGGACACATTGGGAGTGTACAAGGAGCTTACCTGGAGCAGTAGGGATCTGGGAGACCACAGCCTCGTGGGCCAGAATCAGGGGACTGTTGCTAGGCAACGGGGGACGTAGTTCTGGAGAGTTCTTCAGTCTGGAGGTAAAGAAGGTTGTTATAAGATATTCAACATTAGTTGAAACATAAACAATCAAACACTTGGTATAACATAATTTAACCGATAAGGATAATATGCTTACTTTAACCTAAAATAACATTTATTTTAACATATCTCATGGATATCTAGCAACTGTATAAGTTTGAAAAAGATACAGTAAGAACTGAAGACTTTATTGTTTTTGTTTACAGACTTTATTGCACTTGTTTACAGACACATGATGACGGACACTGCGCCATTGCATAAGCTCTTAGCCATCAGAGTCAACAAGAGTCTCACGAGGGCTTATGCTATACCAGCATGACATGTTTGGTCATTTCAATTCACAGTTAGGTTTGTTATTCATGCTGGAAAATAGCTCATTGAGCTTATGTTTCTTGTTAGCATATACACAACTTTGAATAAAGATTTTTGTATCATGTACCATGTACGAATGGGTATTAGCCAACATACTGATTATTTACTTGGAACATTTTGTTAAGTAAATGGACACCACCATTACAGTCTTGTAACATACAACATGCGGTGCATCTGCCTTGTAGTGTTAAATTGTATTGTATTTCTTTAGACCTTGCGGTCAAGCATAACCCGTGAAAGTGCAAGCACTTATTTCAAACGGGGGTCCTTTGTTTTTGCTGAAGGGAAGAGACAGTGGTGGGATACAAGGAAGTCCGGGTGCGATACCCTAGATCTTTTGTTCTCCTTGTGCTCTGTCTAAAGTACTCCACTCTTCCAAGCACTACCCTTTAAATGCCGAGCAAGGGAGCTATTTGTACTAACTTTTAACGTCTTTCGGTATGACGTGGCCAGGGATCGAGCCCTTGACTTCCTGCCCCGCAGGCGGATGCCTTAACCTCTAGGCCATGGAGACGGCAGGTAGAGCTAAGAAATAAATCTTCCCCTGTAAGATTTTAAAATTAACCTCAATTACTCTAGCTTTATTTACCTAGCAAGGTTCCACTGCACACGGCCAGCAACGTTGAGAACAAGCATGCAGTCGTCCGTGATCTTGTCAGAAGGGGCGCGGGCACGTGGTTCCAGTACATACTCCACTAGTGTACCAGATTGGGCCATCACGTATAGTGAGTCAACCGGTCGCTTCCCACCCTCTGGGAATGACAAGAGAAATAAAGATAGTAAAAAGGGTTATCTTCTATGCCATCAATCTGAAGCATAAAATGTTTTAGACATTTATTGTTTTCAGCTGTTAACTATTGAGCAATATGAATTATCACTCGTTTTAACATTGTAAAGTAATAGTGCTATTGCTTTTCATGCTTTCCAGTGGTTAATTGAAATGTAACGTTTAAACAGTGTTTATCGAAATGTAATTTATCTGTTTTCTCAGATTTTACCTGTTTCATTGTTAAAATGGCAACATAAATGCATACAATGCGGGGAAGACAATGCAAAAAGTTAATTGAAGTTGTTCACGGTAGACGTTGGTTTGTTGAAATGTGACGCGGTTTTCCACTTATATCAATTAAATTTTGTTTTTGTGACATTTTAAGCATGAAATAACAAGAAAAGTCAGTTGTTTCAGAGTAAGATTGCAATATGTATCACCTTGTGAACAAAGAAAGTAAACATTTCACTACTGGCAAAGGCAATGTGAAATATTACTTTGGCGCTCACTTGGTCAAATATAATGCATACCTTAAGTAAACAAACAATTATCATCTATTTCTTGCTCTGACAATCAGAGCCAAAGTCTGCAAGTTGATTCCAATTCTATAAGATAGATATGGTAAAATGAAGATTCTGTTTAACCAATCATTTTTAAATTATTACTTAATGAATTCACTTATGCTAGATAATGACTGACAGTTTCAACTCAAGACCAATTGACCAATGAGATGCCGGCATCTGAATCAGCTGATAATCATGTGCTTAACCAGTCAAATATTGTTTTTATCACAGCTATACAAACTATACAATTAATTCCTGATATAAATTATATAACTGCTTAAATAACCATTATGATTCACAAAAGTAAACGTGAGTTGGTAATGACATTTGAAGGACTTGAATCAAAGATGCACTCTTACTTCCAACTTAAATTTACCACAATTCATACAATTGTTTTAAATCTTTTAGCACTCACCAATCGTTAATTTTTGCATATTCTTATTATTCAGCTATTAAATACACTGTTACAATCTTGTTATCAGTAATTAATATTTTCCATAAATGCATTGTTAAGTAAGTAGTCAAAAGTTTACCACTCAAAATTTATGTTTGTTATTCATGTGTATGTATTGATTACAAATAAGAGTGTCACTTTCAAACAAAACCGAAGTAATAGAACTAATGTTCCAAGTTTCAACAATTTACCTCTTCTTTCAATGTCCAGTTTTGGAGAGCCCATGACACAGAGGCGTGGTGTACAGAACTTTGCACACACACTGTAGACATTGTCCTGTCCTGTTGGGGAGTGGCTAGGGCTCTGGTTCTTGTTGGCTGGGTTCAGAACTACATTCAGGGGTTGTTTCACCTGGTAGGCTGGAGGGATGGTGATGGGGTGGGGGTAGGGGGGCAGTCTTGGGTTTCCCATGTTGTTGTTGAGGGTATTCTGCTGTATCAAGGATGGGTAGCGGTCATACTGGCCTAAAATTAACCAGTTGTATAATTTTAGTTATGACAGCAAAATAAAAGTAGTTTTAATCTTGTAAATGTCTATAGAAAATCATTTCTCAATTTATTAAATTACAAACTTGAATCTTATTGTGTTTTTATTTCTTTTTTAACTTGGTAAATCCCTTCTTTCAATAATATCCAACTTCCATTAGAAATTACCAAATCATTTCAAGTCAGGGGAAATGATTTGGCACACATCAATTCCTCATTATATGAAACGTGTGTCATTTCTGAACATAACACAGCTTAAAAAAAATACAGACAATTGTATAAAACTATGGAACAAAATTCTAAGTTTGGTCAAATAAGCCAAATTGTATACTGATTGGCCAATATTCATCCAATTATTTTATTTAGCCAATGAAATCATTACAATGGGTTTATGCCAGAAGGTTCCAATATACATTTAAGCTGCACTCTCACATATTAACATTTGACATTTTTTTTTATGTTTTTGTCATTGAATGAGCCATTTTTTGCATAAATGTCTTTAAACAAGTGATATAAAAAGGCTGACTAAAGATAAAATCATAGTTTTTCATATTTATGGTCAAAATTTAATGTTTTATGGCTAAAAGCTTTACAAAGTGAAAAGCTTTAAGAACATTGCAATTTTTCAGACAGTTCTCAAAAAAATTGACATCTGTTCTATTGTAAGTTATCTTATATGACTGAATTGAAGGTATTTATTCAAAAATCAGCTGATTCTGAGACAAAATTGTTATTACAAAAAGATCAAAACTGTCGATCTGTGAGAGTGCAGCTTTAAACTATATAAGATTTTGGTACGTTTTGGCATGGACCCTCACCCTAGATATAATGCAAACTAGCCTTATGATAAACCTCTGTAGAATTTATTATGGTAATACAATCGAAAGGTTGTTATCATGAGTAGTACCTGAGTGACTAGGCGATGTGGAGAGGACGGGTGAGCGTCTGTCCAAGTGGGTGTGGTCTATATCATCCAGACCCGCACTCTTGTGGAACCGACTCGCCCGATTCACCACATGTGGCTGACTGTGGGTCCGTACATTCACCGGACCTGTGAACAGAATGTTATATAGCATTTATTTTTTGTCGCCAACATATTCCTAATGTTATATCACAAATCGCTATCATATTGATCAAGTGAAACTCATGATCAAATCTAAATAATGCACTGAAAGTGTACTGTCTTTCCTACCTGAATTCTGCGCACTGAAAAGGTCACCTGTTTGGAGCACCCATAAATTTTCTATGAAAGGTAACCATGACCTATTAACCCAATTCCAAACTCAATAAGGGTATCTTCTGGTTACGAATAAAGTGCTACCAAGTTTGTAAACTCTATACTAAGTAGGAAAATAAATTGTGACGTAGATGAGACCACTGGACTTAGTATTTCCTATGTGGCAGCCATGGTTCTTAGGTAACACAATAACTTAAAGTGTGTCCAGTGACCAGTGATGATATGGCCATGTGAACAGATACCAAAAGTGCTGCAAAGCAGAGCAACAACAGGTTAATGTGAAAATTGCTTTAAAGCCGCAAACTTTTAATTTAACAACTGTGATTTTGCAGCTAGATGTATGTCTAAAGAGGAAAAAATAAAAATCTTTAAATTTTAAGGCCAGTGGGATAAGTTGGAGGGTGGACAAAGTGAAATTTGAACTTTAGAGTAAATAGTGTGATCAGATTGTCTATTAAAGTGGTCAAGATATTATGCCAAAAAACATTGAAGCCAAGTTTGGTCAAGAAAGATCAAGAAAAGTATATGAGAAGGAGGGAAATATTGTGATGTCAAATGATTAAATCCCTCCCAACCTTTTTTTTCAGCAATGTTACCTAGCCAACACATTTTTTATTTTGGTCAAACATCTTAATCCCCATAATGTGTGTGCAAATTTACTAAAAATAGCACAACAATGAAATAATGGAATTTGAAATATTGTTTCACCATTGAAATTGAAGATTGTGAGTTTGTTGGTTACCTCCATATGTGGTGATGGGGAAGAGATGGGTGGTACCTCGATGAGAGCTCACCGTCACCCAGCGACTGTCCTGGCTCAAACTGATGTCAATCACCTGTAAAGGATTCATTTTTTACAAACAATGTAATGACTATATCCCAATCACTACCCATCAGGGCCTTTCCCAGGTCATTTTAGCTTCTTTTTTTAATTTTGTATTGCCAGATCCCTTTTAAATCGTATTGCATTATGATCAGGATATATCATAAGACAACACACATGGCCAAGTTTTTATCATTAATCATAATCCATAATGGTTGAAAGTAACCTAAAAATGTAAATGGACTTTTTGTTTCAGAATTTTGAAAAACATTTGATTTCCATGCTATTGCACATTTTAAGAAGTTATACAGAAGTTTAAGCCATACAGAAGGATTTGTTTGATGGTAAGAATTATTGTAATTGAACACTGATGTCGGCCATTTCTGCGTTTCGAAATTTACTCTGGGATTAAGGATTATACACAATGAGCATGTTGTCACTCTTAACCAATCAGATATTGTCTCTTATGTAGAAAGTGAGATAATACCCCATACCTTAGCTGTGGTCTCGCCTCTATGAAGTGTATACAGATGATGTACGGCTCCCAGAGCTGAGCTGACTGGGTGGGCCATCAGACGAAACACATGGAAGTTGTGGCCCAGCTTGCAAGCTGTCACCAGCAGGGTACCAGTGGGGTCAAACGCCATGTGTGACACGGGCTCATTGGCATGGGCATGGAAATGGGCGATCAAGCCCCCACCTTCATTGTCTTCATTGACATTAAACTATGGGAAAAAAATACAGAAATCTTTAAGTATAACAATTATCATTAAGACGTAATTTTTTACTCTTAGGCCACATGCCTTTATTTTTATGGGATTTTTTCTTTGCAATTGGCCATAATTATAATTATTCTCCAAAGTTATAGAAATAATTAATATGGTTCTTACACAGGATAATGAAGAGACAAAATGTAAAGTATACTTCTTTGAGCACCAATACTGACAGAATTCAGTGATAATTAGGCCTTACAAAAAAATGTTTCTTTCGGGTGACCCAACCCTACCTAATAAAAGCCTCAAGTATATTTTTTTCCCAAAGAAAAACAACATAAACGGAACTCCCTCCATAAACACAATTTTGATAAAACATTAACTGTCATTAATTTTCAACAGAGAATAAAGCTCCATAACAACAGCAATATAAGAGTGACATTCGCAAGTAATGGAGCTATTTCCAAGAAAATAACCCTACTTACCCTACCTAATAATTTTGGTGATGTTACCCTAAACAAACATATTTTTAGGCATTACACTTACTGAGTCATTATGTACACCCTGTATATCGACCACAGTTACAATGCCAGGTCTGTTTCCATTGTCTAACTGCATGTAGTCCCGTTTTGGAGGGCTTGGCTTGCTGCCCGTAACGGAGCTTGCAATGGCCTCCCCAAACATCGACAAACCTTTGAATGCTCCCTGGAAAATGGAAAGGCATCAAGTTATATTTCAATTTTAAATTCAAATACAAGAGTCTTCCAGACTCCTGCCTGTATGTTTTTCATAAAAATAGGTAACTTTACGTAACAATTACAAGATTATTAGCGAAATGCTTTCCTGGCTTGCTCACATTCTTAGTTATATATAGCAAGCACTAACTAGAATTAGGATTTGGGCTTGTTCATCCAACAGTCTTATTTCGATGGCTGCTACAGATTAAGATCAGATCTAAACTGAGATAAAAATTAAGTAGTTAAACTATGATTGATATTTAGTTGACAATTTACCTTAGCTGCACTTATGACAGTGGCTGCATATGACTGTGAACCATCCCCCGACATACCCCCACATGACTGGTGCATGGCCACGAGGCGCTTGTCAGCGTACGCTAGCCATCGGGTGCTCAATGCCACTGGGTTTGAACTGAGGCCCGGACATGGGTAGCAGCCTGGCAAACAAACATAACAACTCAAAATCAGGTTTCTATGAATTAATTTCTATTGGTTGACTTGAACTTTCGTGGTTTTTCGAAAAAGGACAATCACCTGGGTACTTAATTTCAAGATTTTCATTTTTTGAGAGAAAAAACACAACTGGGAGTCTAATTAATTTGCAAAATCACCACGCATTGATCTCATGCTATGTATCATCCAATCACGCAGGTTATGGCACTTACTACAATGGGACAATATGCAAGTTAGTGCAGATAGCCATGTCAATTATCACTTGGCCAAAGGTCAAAATTTGATCTTGAATTCCTGGATAAGCCAACTCATAAAATTCACGAAAATTAATGTCCCACGAATATTTATGGTTTCACAGTATAAAAAAGAGAGTATGGTCATATGTTATTATCAATAACATGTGAATGAAAGCAAATGTTAGAAAGATATTAGAGTGAAATTCTATGGCTTGTAACACATAAATTTGTTTTTGATATCACTTGTGGACACATGACCCCATGATTTAGAAGTTAGAGGAAACTGAATGTTGTCACGGGGTACCTACTTGTGATCCAGAAGAGCTGTTTAAAGTTGCAGGCCTCGTGAACACACAACTTCTCCAGGAAAACCATCACAATGAACCTGTCATACAAACGTTACATTATATCATGTAAACTGTAACAAAAGTCCCTATACTGAGCTAAGATAGAATCATATATGCTTGGGGCCAACTTCAATAAGATATCTTAGTCGTAAACTGTACGTCGCTTAAGGGTGCTGGTGGACACTGGTATCCAGAATTGGACACTAGCATCTAAATGATAAATGTTCTTACAATATCTTTATTGAAACGCCAAAAAACAGGGTTACACATGGAAATTTACGATTTTAAGCCTTACATTCTTTTTTGAAAAGGGGCCCTAGGGCCTATTTCAGTAAATATTTTCATCGTTAAGAAAAATTATACTAATGTCATATTTTTGTTATATTTCTATTTATTTGTAACAACTAAACTTCAAAGTGACACTCCTATTCAAAATCAATACATATACATGTATAACAAAACTTAATTTTGACTTATTATTTGAGGCATTACAAAAATTAAAAAAGTAAATGCTCCACTACAAATATTGTACAAAGCATTAAGATAAAAGTCATATTTGTCAGTTGAATAGTGTTGTAGAAGTGTTAAATATAAAATAAATTACTACCTTTTATTGCACTCAATGTTTTGTACAGGCAGCGTTTTGAAGCTAATGCTGTGGACCTCATCCCCGGTTTTAAGAGACACAAACTTCACCCCGCAGTATGGCTGTCCGGCGCTGTGACATACAATCAGTAGGATTTAAGCTGAAGAGTTACCTACAAACAAGCTGCTTAACATAGCTGCAAGTTGGCCTGTGTTGAAACGTTTTGGTAAAACAGTAGCCAGTTTTTAAATTTGGTCAAAGTTATCCAAAGTGTTTATTGATTGGTCAGTATTTATCCAATTATACCTACAAACCAATCAAAATTGTTTTTAAAAGTCAAATAGCCAAAAGATAACTTGTGAACAACATCTCATAGTGTTATACAGTTTGGTGTAGGTGTTTAACTAGCTGTTATGAAATGTCTTCAGAAACAGTAATTTGGATGAGAAATATGCTCATTTTTGCTGTATACTTAAGTAACCAGAGTGACCAAAATTGGGCAGCAAATGTGTACCAGAGAGAATCCGTCTAAGACTTGATTGGAGCTCCTTGAGGGCAAAGGAGAATGACAGCTTAAGAAGTTTGGACATACTCAGAAGTATAATAAATTTAGCCAGCTTTATTGATAGCTTACCTTGAAGAATCACATATGACAGCAAGCGGTCTTTTGCTCGTGTATCCATCTTGACTAAATACTGAAAACAGAACACATTTTGAAATTAATTTCTGAAAAACATTTCTGAATCCGGTCAGAACATAACAATCAGAAAGAACTGTGAAAATGATTATATGACTTTTATCACTGCATTGTGAACTATTATTACCGACAAATTTCAAATTACACGTACTAAAACAAATGAAATCTGTAAACAATAACTTAAGACCTTAAAGGGACTTGACACCAGATGGTTCCAAAATTGGCAAATACATTATTTCCTCATAACAAGCCTAGAATTGTCAATAAGGGCTAGTATGAGGCAGATAATACATCACTTTACACGATAAAAATAATATTTTGTCACTGCCTCAGCTGAATTTACCCGTGGTATAATGGTTTCTCAGTTTATAGTGTGTCTATTTAACATGTGAAAATAACATGATAAGTATTAATTGAAACCTGGACGCTTTTTTTAAATTGACTGGGATGTGGTAGACAAACCCAATAAATAAAACAGTAAATCTCAAATTGCAAAAAAATATGCAAAACCTGTGAAAGATAGACTAAGATGTGTCATAAACAATGTGATACATCAGTAAGAAAGTTTTAATGCATGGTACAGAACGATATCAATTTTATGTTAGCTTTCAACAATTCTCTTTTCTTCTTGCAATTGTATCATCTAGTGTCTAGGCCCTTAAAATATAATGGTCAAAAGCAAATAGATTAAAATTGGACAGAGTTATGTTTTTGGCAAAGAAAATTCTGTCTGATTGGCAGTTTGAATGTCATTTATGAGACTCATTTTCAGTCTGACTTTTACTAGAAAATCAATGCAGGTTACTGGTATGACAGTGATAAAACTGAAAATAAGTTTCATCTACAACAAGGGAACCAACTCTTGCATACCTAATCAAATACCACTGTCAATGTATATGTGTAGATTCATACCTGTGTCCGGGTTGGGAAGAATACGGCAGATACGGACCGGACCTTGTCGCTGAGACATGATCTCCTGTGCTTCTCCATTAGGCTGAAATAGCAAACACAATTTATCAAAATTAATAATATCTTATGGCATTATTAATATCATTACTTGTTTAAAAGCCAAGGATTTTTCAAATTTCGGTCATCCAACAAGTTTTTCAGGATATTTGGTAATTATATCTGATCCTATTAACAAGTAAAATAAAGCCCAATGACATTTTTTTCTGGCTCCAAGAAATACAAAGAAGGTTTGAGATGGGAGTCCTGATCTTGAAATTCTGAAATTTGTGTCAAGCACTCAAGTTTCAGCATCAAAATCCCTGATAGCAGTGTTTTTAGTTGGTGTTTTTTTAGATATGAATTGATGACCAATATGATTCAGGCACCAAAACTAGATTCACCTAAATAGTTTAACAACAAAACTGTCTCCAATGTTACTCTCTTATTCAAAAAAATAAGCAGCCATTGCAAAGTTTAAAATAGTATCATGTATGCCTTACAAAAATGTGCCCCTTCTTTGTGTATGTAAAGTTGATCGGTCCGTATATCACTGTATGTAAATAAAAATCCAGTTTTTATGACGTCAGCGGGCCATATTATATTTTTGGCCATTCCAGACATCCTCAAAATATCATATGGACCGCTAACGCCTCGGGGCTAACTGGCCAGTCCTTATAATGTCATATGACCCTCAGTGAAGTGTAATATTTCTTAAGAATAAACTGGCATATCTGGTCACCATCATATACCACAATCGCAAGGCAAAGCTAGCATACTTACAGTGATGTGCCATATCTGGACCCCGTTACTGTAACCCAGTATGAGCAGGAGAGGCAGTCCTTTCGTGTCTGAGCGAAACATGTCCGGGTTCTTCGCAACATCTGGATAGAAAATATTAAAATATGTCAAAAAGTAGTAAATGAAACAATTAATTTATACGTAATGAATCAACTACATTTTGATAAAATAACTATGGTATTATTATAATCTCAGTGAAAAACTTCCAAATTTTATGGACAGGAAATTCATACTTCCAGTTTCAAATTCTTAATGGAAGCTCTGTGTTTATCAACTACACATATCTCTATTGAGAAGCTGTACATAAAGCCTACCATTGACGTCACAGTTTTCAAAGCGAACCCACTGAATCTTCTCCCGATCCTCACTTTTCTGGTAACCGCTGTAGGCCTGCAAGTAAACACAAAATGGTATTGGTGTTTAAACATTATAAAAAATGAATGGTTTAATTTACTTAAAACCAGGTACTGAGACAAAAAAACAATTATTATTTCTTTCCAATTTCACTACTAAGAAATATAAGGTAGTCCTACTGTAAGTTGTATTATTTAAATCAAGTCTTTATCTCATTGTCACATTCTTACCCATGCAAGAAATAACCAACAAATTTATTATTATCCCCAAAGAAAATAAACAAGGCAGTCCAAAGGACGGCTATATCCCCCACCATTGATTTTTAGTATATTTTGTTTTTCTCGCAACCTGACTGGTACGATGAATCTGACCAAAATTGTACACAGCCACTGGTCAAGAGTGGGAATATAGGAAATACAAGTTGTTTGATCAGTAACCTAAATATTCTTGGATATTTGAACATATTATAAAAGGATATTTGTTAAAGTATTCATATTGTGTGTAGTGTAGGTAAGATCAATGTCAAGGTTATTTTGGCTAAAAAAGAAGGAAAATGAGTCCTTGATTTATAACATCGATGAAATAGCAAGCCTTAAGTATTTTCGATGAAGTGATACATATATATTGTGGAGACGTCATAACATTGTTTTACTGCTTTTGAAGAGAAAACACATGTTATAAATATATTATCAAATTTGTGTCCATTGTTTTTTTAAATATTAAACTTGTTGCACATAATGATAATGCTTGGTAGAGTGCGCTAAGTATCAATCTGTGCAACTAGTTTAACACTTTCATTTAACACTGATATCTTTTCCTCTATTTAGCATTGTCATAATATGGACCCGAAACTTCATGATGGATTACTGACACAAATTGCAATTGGTTCGAGTTCTTGGATCAAATTCAGTTATTGTAATCAAAGTACATGAAATGTATAAGGTCAATAAATCCAGTAGGAATTGGCATGTCTACACTGCTAAAGGTAAAAAGCCTGGACACAAGCGTGTGTACTATGACCTTTAAATGTCAGATGTGACCTTGACCTTTGAGGTATGGACCCGGGTCAAAGTCAATGCACATTGTCTCAATAACGACAACATTTGTACCAAGTAATATGGTAATCCATCAATGCATAAGTAAGTTATAGCGCAGACACTAGCATGTGTACTCTGACCTTTAAATGTCTTGTGTGATCTTGACCTTTGAGGTATGGACTCGGGTCAAGGTCACTGCACATCGTCTCCATGAGGACAACATTTGTACCAAGTAATATGGTTATCCATCAATGCATAAGTAAGTTATAGGCTGGACACGAAATGTTACAGCCAGACGGACGGACTGACAGACAGACAAAGTGCATTCCTATTATGGAAAAAAATGGTAAGAAAAAAATGGAAACAAACATATTTATTGTTTGGTTTCTGGTGATATATGACCAGTGAACATATCAAAATTGATATTGCAATTTTAATTTACCTCATAAAAGAAGGGTTTAAAATAAGGCTGTGTATCGCCGGATAAAAGGCGATCCGATTCGAATCGCGATCTTTGACCTGCGATCCACGAATGGATTCACGATTCACTTGGTTATAAAGCAATACATAATAATGAAAGTATAACAAAAGCTTAATTTTTGTTCAGTTTTCACTTTTTTGTCAGCTTTTACATCAAACCCGAAATGTTTCCAGATTTTAGAAGAATAGGAAGCTGGGTCATTTCTATATATCGCTGGATTTGATGTTTTTGTTGATGGGGATTCCATGTTGACTTTGAATTGTAGACGAAAATAAATGATAGCTGTACATAAGTTTCGCATTTTAATTTATTATTGTAGATCTCCTCTTCATAATTTTTTTTTATGTCCTTTGACTTTTTATTTCTTATTTCTATATTTGTATTCTTTTTAAAACATTATATTCCCTTAAAACCTTGACAAGAAGCATTCTTCATTCGAACACTGCACACTGAATTGAATGCTAGCGCTGTATGAATTAACTTCCGGTTGCGTCAGTGTCAGGATTAACATTGCATTATACATTTTTTTAAACAGCCAAAATATTAGCTGGAATTGAATTAAATCATTTTGTTATTTTTGTTTGATTAAATTTTGCACTTGAATCGCGATCCAGCGATCTCAGCACGGGCGAGTATTTGTGTCGAATATTTTGCTTTGACTCGCAATTACTCGCCGTCGGGTACTCTTTATAGCCCTAGTTTAAAACCTTTTTTTTGGTAATTTATTTTATAAGATACCTGTGGGACGACATCAGAGAAGAAGTCAACAACGCTTTCCATCAATGACTTCTCACTGAAAACAAGAAAGACAATTTTGTACTGTGTTTTTACTTTAAGTTTGATTTGAGATCTTATATTAACTGTCGTTATATTACCATCATTACATAAGTCATAACCATTCATCTTCATTATTAATGTTATTTCAGCCTTTTCGAAAATGTGTCACAATAAATCACTGAATTGTAAATCAAATTTATTGTCAGCAAAGCTTTTGAAATTCTGCAGTATTTCTCCTACTGGAATCGGGTGATAATATCTCATTCTGACCCTGTGAGGTGCCTAGAAAAAATACTGTTACCACATTTGCAATCAATAGCTTGAAAAAATCATGAAGTCCAGAGAATGATTTAAAAACATACTTGAACAAAAGAATAGTTAAATCTTATTATACATTACAGTTTGACACTTAAACAGCTATTTTTAAGAAAGCATAGATGTTGTTGTTTCCCCTAAAGGTGCCCCTCCAACTGTCAAATTTGTAAACAAAGAAAAGAAACCCAATGTTTTGCAATTACTCATGGATATACCTGTACATTTGGGGTCGAACCATACTACATGTGTATTTGTACGCTTTTCGCGTTGTATCTGCAGACATCTTGGCCACATTAAAGAAAGAAAACAAAAATATTGCAACAAATTTATTTTGCAAAGTCGTAGAAAGATGACGTCACCAAGCTATGACATTAGTCATAACGGCAAATGAAAAGTTGGTGTCGCTAGCCAATCTGAACGCAGTGTTATCCCCTGTTGCTACGCTCTCAAATTAAGGAGCGGGAGTTTGTCGCAAGCCGGAGCAACATAACTAAAACTTAAATGGCCACGGATTTATGATTTTGACCTGATAGATATACCACAAACGTCCAAACGCGGTATTGATAAGGATCAGTATTACAGTAAAGAGCCGGGCTTGAGTCGGTTGGTATTTGCAGAATCTTGGTAGAGAAACATGACCAAAAAAGCTTTACTGAACGCCCATTATTGTGACTAGGCCCAAAAAAACGTGTATAACTTCTGATTTGATCTAAATGTATGCATCCTATTATTTTAGCGTATTATTTAAATCACATCAGTTCACATACTCACATTTACCCTATTAAAATAGTTAACCTGTATTAAAATAACATTTGTTATATTACAACGCATAGCAAATAAATGATTTTAGCCATTTAATGTGGTAATGGTCACTCTAGCCAATTAACGCAGTTACCAATATTTGACATTTACACCTTAGATACCACAACAAAGTCTGCTTAGAAGTTCCAATATCTCTTGAACTGATCGATCATATCTTTGTTACACCAGCAGGTGGGCCCGTGGCTTGAACAAGGTGGTTGTCCGTGACTATATCGGGAGACTGAGGCTGAATGCGAAGGCCATGGACAGCGCTCACAGACCTTGCATCTTGATAAGAGTTATGGCCGTTTGAAACATTTCCGATGCCAAGCAGCGGCCCACTGAACTGGAATTTAAACAGAGCTGATGGTTTCTCCTCTGTTTGCAATAAGAAGTTCATGCATACAATTAAAAGGACCATGGTTTTAACGTTGAACATGGTAATGGTACAGTCGCCCACAGGGATATGTCCGTGCGGATGGGATCGATCAGTGGGAGGGGGCATGTATGAGTACGGAGATGTACGTCCTAGTACGGCAAAACAAAAATGATGAGAAATTAAGAACACAAAACTACAGGACGCTGATAAGTACGGGAAGGTACGGCGTATTACGTATTATTGCGGCTGGCAACTTGCTAAGCGCATGGCTGGGTCTACAGTGAAGTATGTTGAATTCGGTTTCAGTACGGGCAGCCTCGGATAACTACGTTCAACTACGGATCAATACGTATGAATACGAATACGGGTAGGTTTCCGGATTACTATGTCGCAGTATCTTTAACTACAGATGAATAAGTTTCAACGAAGTTGGACCAAAGCCATGCCCAAATGGCCACAGATTGCTCCAACGTTTGTGCATGTTCCAAAGTTGGAGAAACTTGCATGCTTATGTTAGTTTTGAATATGTTTTGACCATGTGTTGATGCAGATTGAAACGGATTACTACGTAAAGGTTTTGCGTATTCAGGTACGAAAACGTACGGACAACTACGTTTCTATGCATGGATGGAAGTTGCTATCCAAGCTTTTTGTGTGACTAGTACATTAATGTATTTGACCATGCCTTGGTGAGTAACTGGAAGTCCTCCAGCGTAGTCGTCGTTGTGACTTCGTACGGTAGGCGGTTCCACCCTTCACCGGTTTGGGGATGAAGGTGCGAAAGAAAGGTTTAGGCCGTACATGTGTACGTCTCTCCTGGAAAAACCCTTGGTATATATTGTGACTCATCCAGGGTTCTTGCACAGGTGTCTGAATCATTGTTTGTCACTAAAATGTTGATTATCACATTTTCGGTACCCGTAATGATTTTAATCAACATTTTAGAGACACACACTGATTCAGGCGCCTGTGAGGTTCTTTATAGTATTGTCGTTGACCACAAATATTGCTGCTCGCCTCTTGGCTTCCTTAAGGTCCTTGATGGTGGACTGTTGGGTAAGATCCCAGACTGTAGATTTATATTCAACTGTAAGTCGTCCAACTGCCCTGCTCCTTTTGACTGGCTTAGGTCGTCGATGAATAATGAATAATGGCTGTGTCAAGAAACACCACTTTATCTCTCGTTGTGGCGATGATTACAATAGAAGTCGTACCAACACAAACTCAGACCACTACGAAGTCGTACCATATACGGAGAAGTTGCCCCACATATGGGTTATATATGGGTAGTCAGCCTTTACGTACCTGTGTGCATGCTTATAACAACGCTGCTAGAACAGATGTACTAGTTTGATATGTTTTAAATCCAAACGTTCTAACCAAGTGCCATTCCGATAGGGCAACAATATATATTTTACTGCGCTAGTGTTGTAATATACTGTTTTCAGTCTAGCTTCTCCAAGAGTTTATACATACAGACATTAAGACCAAGTTTCATTTTGAGTGGGCCGAAATTTCGGCATTTAGAATGTATAAAAACTTAAACAAGAAACGCCGCAATGCCATGAAACCAGGTTTTTAATGATTGACAGAAGAACTTCGAACTTCGTTGTGAGATTCAGTCTCAACCATTTTTTATCTAATTTTAGTAACACTTACTTTGACCTTGACCGTAGGGGCCCAAAATGCAATCCCATGGAAGTCCCCATAAATCTTCATACATACCAAGTTTGGTCAAGATATGTCAACCCTAACTAAAATAATTCAGTTTCAACACTTTTGAGTAACAGTGAACTTGACCCCAGGTGCCCCAAACACTATCCAATGGTCTCTATAGTCTTCCTAAATGCCAAGTTTAGTCAAGATATGTCAATTTAGTTATTTACTTTCAACCATTTTTCAATTCTTACTTTCAGTGACCTTGACATTGACCTAAGGGGCTTGAAACTCAATCCATTGAAAGGTCTCCATAATGTCTCCCTAAATGCCAAGTTTAGTCAAGATATGTCAATCCTATTTAAATGAATCAGTTTTGATTGTTTTTCTATTTTTGGTAACAGTGATCTTGACCTTGACCAAAAACACAGTCCCATGAAAGGCCTCCACTAACTCTCACTAAATGCCAAGTTTAGTCAAGATATGTCCATACTAACTAAAGTTATTCAGTTTCAACCATTTTTCTATTTTTAGTAACATTGACCTTGACCCTAGGGGCCCCAAACGCAATCCAATGAAATGTATCCTTAATCTCTTCCTATATACAAAATTTGGTCAAGATAGGTCTACCCTTACTAAAGTTATTCAGTTTCATTTCAAATATCAGGATAAATCCTGTATTTTAGAACCCCTGGCATCAATTTCTCGAAACTTCTTAAGTTCAACTGGCTAAAGTAGCTTATTTCAATTCCCCAAAATTCATACTTAAATTTGATTTTGAAAAAACAAAAAATGTTTTATCATGATTATCATAAAGATAATATCTATTTAAAGTCTAAAATCTCTTGAAGAAGTATATATTACAAAAATTTTGAAAAACAAAACTAAACAGCTTAGCTTAATCATGTTATTAGAGAATCAAGATGTTTTGAGAAATTGTGGTCAGGCACTACAAAACAACAACAAACAAGGCAGAGTTGTCTTTATATATTATTAAGCATTTCAATTGCACATAACCCACGACAAAATGTATATCTTTCTTAATAAATGATAAAACCCAAGAGTTTCTGGCTGAGAGTGATCTGATAATATCTACAATGTAATTTGTATGTTTAACAATTTCGGAAAGTCATATTCAATTGTATTTTAGAACATACGCACTGTCAATAATTATTCATATATGCATGCATACCAAAATAAAATAGATATATAGAAATATGGAGATAAAAATATAATGTATAATATGGCAGTAATTTTTATACACAGAATTGTCATATCTGACAAATAAAACAAACTTAATTCAGACAAGAGGGCCTTCAGTGCCCTTAGGCGCTCACCACTAGAATTACCCCTGCGCCATTCTCATCAAACTTTGGAATGGAAATCAGTGGGCCCTTCTCAAAGTTGTCTTTGCTTAGTGGTTTCAGACAAAGTGATTTTTGAAGTTAAATTCTTTATTAGTATTAGTAAAAATTAAGATCAGGGATGGGTCCAATCCTAGCCAAAAAGTCATAATGTAATAAGAACATTAAATTTGACAGACTTTAAACTTATGTTACATAATAAATAAAGTTCTTGAACTAGCGGTTTTGGACAAGATCGTTTTCAAAATGGTTGCTTTGAAAAATATATTTTTTACATCTGATGGCCATGTTGTTCACTGGACCAGAACCATTTGATTAAAACACAAGCAAGATATTATCCAATTATGCTTCAGGCCAAGTTTCAATGAAATTGGCCAAACAAATATACAGAAAAAGTTTTAAGATATTGATGAAAATGATGGACAAAGAACATGAGCCAGTCACAATAGTAACTCACCATGAGCACACACCATGAGCATTATGTGTTCAGGTGAGCTAAACATTTGAAGGTCAGATATCATTGCTTGAAAAACTCTAATAATCACAGGTAATTTGCAATTACTTTTAAAATTTACACGAGAAGTTTAAATATCCATACAATAAAAAAAAGTATAATTTACAAAATATTTTCTAAAGAATGGCTCCATACAAACTACAAAATAAATTGATTTTAGGTTCATGTATACAAGTATTCAATATTCTGTGCAAACTTAACAAATCTACTTTTCTCTAGTGCTCTTGTTAGGATTTTAAATACAATCAAATTTATAGTAGTAACTTATATAAATCATGTAGATATTCTTAGGGAACTCACTAACAAATTATAATAAATATTAACAATTTAACAATACATGTAACATTATATATATATATATATATATATGATGATAAATATTAATAAAATAAAATTATATTAACGATAAATTGGTTATTCACGTTAGTAATATCATGTACAAATAAATCGGAATGCAGATCATATTCAAAATATCAATGGAAATGTCAGAACGTCTACTGAAGAAAGGTATAAATAATTTCCCTTAAATCAGAATTTAAAAAATTACCCAGTCACAAGTTTGAACATAAAATGGAACAATAAAATGTAAAAATCGTAACGACAGCAAACTTTTAAACAAGAGATTTAATGGTATTTTATATGGAATGAAATTAATTATGCAATACCAGTAATTGAATCATATTTAAAATAGAACCGCATAGTAATTTAATATTTCATATAAAAATAAGCTCTTGAATTACAAAAAACATAAAGCCTTCATATGTACATATATTTTTGCATTTATACTTAAGTCAATATAAATTAATTGCTAGATTTTCATCCCATTTTTTTTTTTTAAATGGGCTTGGGGGTCGACATTTTATTTTTCATTTTTCTTAGATGTCTGTTTGACCATTGAATACGCATTCATACTCTTTCTTTTTTATAAGGGACCATAAACATGTGTTTCTAGAGGAACCACAAACACGATCGTAACAATTATCCTTTTTTACATGTAAATGTTATACATCCACAACATAGGAATGAATAAACGCCGTTCCCTGGACAGTTCCATGACCAATACACAAATACAAACCCTGAGTTCAACATTTTTATTTGAGTCAATAAAATTAAATAGGCAGCGGAAAAAAGAGGGGGCGAGCAGGGATGAAAATTTAGCAATTCATTTATAGTAGCCTAAATGCTGTTATATCTAACAGATATCTTAAGCAATTACTGTTACAATAATAAAATCTGTTGCAACTGTTCTCAGTTTGTTGAAGTTCCGTTGTGCTGTTAGATTGGACCACCATCGGTTGAAGGTCACACCATGACCCTGAATTCTTTCCTGGTCAAGTTATAGGACCATTAGTTGGCTGGCAAGGATGAGGGCCCGAGGTCACAGCCAGCACAGTTTTTTGTCAGTTATATGACAGTTAGTGGGCTTGCTAGGATGACAACTGGAAGTCACACCCAGACCCCGTTTTGTTTCAAGGTCAGATATAGGACTATGAGTGGGCTGGAGGCCCGAAGGTCACTCCAAGACCCCATTTTTTTGTCAGTTATAGGACAGTGAATGGGCTTGCTAGGATGAAAACCAAAAGGTCACACCCAGACCCCGTTTTGTTTTCTGGTGAGTTCTAGGACAGTGAGTGGACTGGCTACAATGCGGGACCGTCTCCCAGAGAGGCCGACCTTCAGTTGCGTGGCACCACCTCCCTCCAAGACCTTGAGGACTGCTGGAAACACAAAGCAAAAAATTTTCAGCATCTCAAATATATGTGTTTGTACAAAATATTGTAACAGAGCTTTTTCAGAAACATTTCTTATAAACATGTGGCACAAAAATGTCATAAACATTAAAAAAATATTGTACATCTTTCTTTGAAGAAATAGTCATATATATATAAAAACATATATAAAGATTTCAAGCAAACAAAGTCCTTGACCTACTATTTACCTTTTTAAACAAGTTGAAGACCAAACAATTTGAATTTTATAATACATTAAACATAAATATGCATTATCATGAAACAATAAAAACTATTAAAAGTATATGCTAGTGCAGAACTTCAGAACACTGAAAGCAAACATCAAACACATTCATAAGTGAAACTACATTATCATTAAATTTCGCTACAAAATTTACGCTATCCTTTCTTTAATATGTAGAGTGAATCTTGTGTACAGTTGAAACCTGTTGGCTCAATATCAAAGAGAGCGCCCAAAATACTTTAAGCCTCGTGAATATCAAGCCAAGCGGCATTGCTTACAAAGAGTGAAACAAAATCGGTCCATTAAATCCAGTTCGAGCCAACGAAGAAATCGATACAAGCGATATCGAGCCAACAGGTTTTGACTGTACATATAATTTTGAGTACAATACTACTTGGGGTTTTCAATGGATTGCGGGAAGGTGGCCCTAAGCCTTCACTTTTGGTGGGAAATAACATGTGAATAAGGGGAATACAATTTCAGAAGACAGTAAATTCAATTTCTAGGGAATCTGCATAATTTTAAGGGCAGAAGATACCTATATTTTGCACCTGTATAAGTGTTATAAAGAGTTATAAACCCTGAAGTACATAAACCATTATGTGTAAATGATAAAACATAAAAAAACGTATGTGGCCGATTGTATAAAACTTTGCTGGGTTGGCCATTGGCTATCTTTTGGTTAATTTGCACATTTAAATGGTTTGATTGGTTAATAGAAATTAATAGATAAATATTGACCAATCAATGAACAAGTTGGAAAACTTTGGCCAACCCAACAGATGAGCCAGTTCTATACGATTGGCTGAAGACCTATTATGTGCATACCCGAAAACCACAATGTTAAAATGCGTACTAAAAACACAAATTCAAAACACAAAATCTCCAAAAAAAAGACTAAAACCAGAACTAGTGCAAGGTCCACTCACATTACGTCTGATGATGTTAGGGCGGACATTATTATGCTGGTAAGAGTACCACATAAATATATCTGCAAAATGCCAAGAAACAGTACCTGTTGATTATGTCATTACCAGTTTAATAGTATAAGCATCAGTTAAAACATTAAATGATCTGTCACCACGCATCAATGATACTCAGATAGTGTTTTTTTCTAACATAAAATTGTAAATGGGGCCAGCTAGGGCCCTTGGAATTGTGAAAAAAGCAACACTAAATTGCGGAAAAGCTAGATGATTTTTGAAACATCTAAGCTAGAAATAGGAATCTTTTGAGTGCTATGTTATAAAACACCTACATGAAAGAATAAACCACACTCTATTGACAGAGTGATGGAGGAAAATTATATCAAAATTAAAATACATTATTATATTACTGTACTACGATAGTATTCAGAAATGTAGATTGTGTTTTCACTTTTGCATAAAAAGTAGTATTTTCAGGGGCCAATCCATGATTTGACGTAAGAGGGGCGTAACTTAGGGGCGTAACCTTTTGATTTGTGCCCCTCCTTCATAACCAAAATTCATTGGGTTTAAAGTGTTCAGAGGGGGGTTTAGGGGTGCTCCCCCAAGAACATTTTAACTGTTTCTAGTCCGAAATGGTGCATTTGGGGTGTATTTCTTTACTTTTCTCATAAATTGAAATCAAAAGTAAACTTGGGTGATTTTAGGAGGGGCATGCGCAGGGTGCACGCCCCTGCATTGCTAGTGATTTTAGTTCTGAATGGGGTCCAATTTCAGCCCTGGATTAGGTAAAAAAATAACATGAATGATCATAGTTAAAACACCAATGGGGAAACACTACTTAATCCTGTCCATTTGGTTTAAGTTAGATCAAGGTGCATAAATTGAAAAAAAAATGAATAAAGCCAGAATAATGGGCAAATTGTCACTGCCCACTCCTTACATCTGTACAATTGTACCACAAGTTTCAAACGAATATCTTGTACTGTTGTGAAATTAATAATGACCAAGGTTTGATAATTGGCCTGCATTCGCCACTAACGATGACTGTGAACGAAACCAAGGCTACAACAATACTTAACCTTTCCTTCGAAAAATTGATGAGTTGATAATGATTTTAACACCAATTTGTTACGTTATTGGCAACAGTATGAGAAATAAGTGCCAATGATGTCCACAGTCAACCCGAGCTAAAACTTTAATCAATGATGTCCACATTCAAACCAAGCTAAAACTTACACTCCTAATATTTTCTCCATCAGTTAGTGGAAGACTGAAGTATATTATTCTAAATAAGTACAGTATTTTTTTAACAAAAAGCACCAAGCTTGCCGCAATTCCTCGAAAAGTCCCTTATAACAAGATCAAACTAAGCTCACATTTTTTTTATTGCTACAAATTGTGTAAATTTCTCCTTTTTAAGGCTTTTCAGACTTTCAAAGGAAGTAATTTTATAGATTATCCTGATAAACTACCGGTATGTTTTGGTTTATAAAACCAAGTATAAGCAAGTGATTTAGCTAAATGGAATATGATACTTAAAAAACCTGTCATGCTTAAGATTATTCGAGAAATTTGGGCCATTAGTATAAGCACAATGTAGCTACTATTAAAAGTTGAAGAATTTTACCATGTTTATTATTCCCATAGTATAGTTAAATGATAAGAATAGTTGCAAAGATAAAATAATTAACATTTAATTAATGTACACAACTGAAATATAACAGACTTCTTTATCATACAATTGCTATATTTGACCCATATGGTCCCAATAGTTTGGACTTGAAAAAAAAGAGAATTGATTAAGTAATCAAAACATGTACCTATTCACATTTTTATGTGCATTCATTTTTTTTATCTCAAATAGTCTTCTCAGCATTCAATAGCAAGAACCATACTTATAACTAAGTTGGTCCGATATTGGCCCAATGCTGGCAGAATAAGCTCCAAGCTAGCCACATAAATACTTTTATTGTGATGTGTCTTTCTTATCTCCAGCTAATGTTCAGAATCCACATGTTTGACAATATCCAGATGCCCCAAAATGCCCAATCTAACCATACCCTAATCTAATAACTAGAGTTCTTTCAAATAGGACACAGGACAGGCATTGTTTATAAAAAGTAATTACAGCTAAAAACTGTAGCCTTATTACCTTAAGTTTGTATTAATTTCCGCAAATCTTCTTTAATTATTTTTTTGTAACATCTTACTGTTACAATTAAAAAATAAATACCCCCCCTCTCCCGCAAGACCCAGAACCATTATAATCATGTACCAACCTTCTCCGCTTGCCTCTCCTGGATTCCCGGGAGTGGGAACAACCGGCTGAAAAAACTTGAGGTTTTCTCGCTGAAGTTCTTTTTCCGTGGTAGTCAATTCTTCAGACTTCTCAGTAAGTTCTTCGGAAATTTTCTCAAGTTCATCATTAACATTAGTGTACAATTTGGAACGTTCTTTGTTCTCTTCTGTCCGATTATCAACTTCTTTTCTTAAGTCTGAAATCTCACTTTGCAATCTCAGCACTTCCTCTTGTCTGCGTTTCTCATCAGATTTAAGCACTTCTTGTTCCCTCTCTAATTCACTACTACATGTCTTAACTTTTTTCTGAAATTGTTCCAAGTCCATTTCACACTTTATAAGTCTACTTTTAAGCGCTGCAATCTCATTCTTGATCTCTTTTTCTGCTAATTTTTCAGCTTCTATTTCATCAATGAGTGTCCCATTATCAATTGTCTCAATTTCAGCTTGATTTCCTTCACTTTCCTGCGTAAGTTTGTCAATTTCACTAGTCATAATTTCAATTTCTAGTTTTATATCCTCAATCGTCTGTTCTCTACTTGAAATTTCTGGAAAGAAAGTGATTTGTTAATCAATGAAATAAATAGAAACACTTTTTTTTTACTTTCAAAAGTCTAAATTCCACATACCTTTTAATAAAATTGTCAAATTGTCTCATAATGAAACCATGTATAAGACGCAGGCATCTTTTTCTTGTGAATTCTAGGAGAAAATAGTGCATTCTATACACAGACAATTACAGTAATCAATGTGATTTGGTTCAAAATGCTGCCATTAGATTGTTTACCGATTCATAGAATTCCAAACATTTGATCAGGAGACTATTTTACTACACTTGATCCTTGAACTCTTATAAAAGTTTCATAGAGATTGGGTAAAAAATGTGGTAGTTAAATATTTTTGTCAGACAACAGACAACAAATGCTTGTCGAGTGTAATAAGAAGTTCAGTATTCAATGTTCACTAACCCAACACTGGACCAACTTGTTCAGAATTTTTTTAACGTAAACAACATGATAAACAAATTTTGCCGATTATTCAGAACTCTGTTAAAGTTAATTACATAATAGCGACATCGTTGCTAACTTTAAATATTTAACAAAAGTTACCAAAGACTAACTCACCTGTATGGATTATATCAAGTTGTGAGTCTTGCATCTTGATTCTTTCATTTTGCATGGTAACAAGGCGAAGAAGTTTCACCCTCTCCTCCTCTTCCCACTGGGCCTGGTTGCCATGGTGACCAGGCATCTGATATTCCTCAATGAGAAAGTCACGTCCAGTCTCCTTGACGACATCTGGGAAGTTTGTGTTGAGGTCGTATTCCTCCATGCGGTTTCTTACATGACTAGACTTTGGAATGTCTGTATACACTGGAATGTCTGGCTGTTGATGATGCATCAATATCTCATCATTCCCGCCAACACGGGGCTTCACTGGAATAAATGCTGATGAATGTTTCTTAGTGGTATGTACATGCTGTGGCTTTGACTTTGATGTATTTGGTTTTGCTGGTCCGTTAAATGAAGGTAAGCCACTCGGCTCTGAAGGATATTTATTTTGCTGTTGTGAGTGGTTTTGACCGGATTGTGCATAACTGTGCGGTATGGTTTGATGGTGGTCTGTGTTTGGGTGCCTAGACTGCCTGGTGCTGGAGTCATGTGGATGAGGGTGGGGATTGGTGAGGGGGGATGGCTGACGGGCTGTCCTTCCAGATGAAGCTCTATCATGGGATGATGACCGATGTCTCTGTCGATTATCACTTGCAAATGCTGAGTTTTGTGAAACAATGGATGAGTTACTGGATACTAAATTCCCATTGCTTGGAACCCTGTCTGAGACAGACGTAACCAAGTAGTGTCCAGTTGAACCTTGCTTAGTGTCCACATCCAGTTTTCTACCTCCACTAAAAGTCAA
Source organism: Mya arenaria (assembly GCF_026914265.1). Lineage (NCBI taxonomy): Eukaryota > Metazoa > Mollusca > Bivalvia > Myida > Myidae > Mya > Mya arenaria. The sequence continues at coordinate 12,471,797 of NC_069125.1, read as the reverse complement.
TGAGCGTCTAATCATCGCTTCACTAGTTTTCACAGGTGGAGTAAAATTATGTGTAAAACGATCCTGAGGTTTTTGGGTCTGTTTTTCTTTCTCAACATTTTTCTGTTTTTTCCTTGTACCTGATTCATACAACACAAATTTCACTTCATTCGCAAACTCTCCCCATTTCTGAAGCACTAATAAGGGACTTTCCCCTGGGGCTAGTGGGCGCTCATTTTCTCGCCACTGTTCAATCAAGGTAAACCTTCCTGTACGGCCCATTGCCTGAGCAAGTGCAATAACTATATCCTGGCAGGTTGTGTTGTCCGTCACACCACAAACCACTCGCTTTATTCCATCTACCCATATTTTCAATTCCATTGTGAAGAAAAAGTGTTAAAATTTACTTAAATTTCAAGTCACATTCTATAAACGACACAAAAATCCTTCTATACTCCGCTTTCAACTTCATCTTCACAAATTTTCATTAAAACTGCTTAATATGCATTAACAAATCCTAGGTTATTTCATTTCCGTCATAAATTTCACACAAGCGGTGTGTCTCCATGTTTAAATGACATCTTTACGCTTGTTAGACGTGCAGTACAGGAACTGAAACATTTGTTAGTCCTCGGCAAGTTTATCTTAATTGCCGCGGATATCATTACTGTCCAAATGAATTATTTATTTGTACACTCAAACCATTGATAAAGGAATGTGTATATTTCAGCTAATAAACTTTCAGACCAGCCACAATAAAATCATAAATTCATAACTTCGAAGTCATGATCCTTATCATCAGGAGACCATCATGCCTTTTTCAACGAGGCAATTATATATATTTATGGCAGCAGTCTCAACAGCACAAACATTTACAGATAAACATGTCCTTGATAATAACTCATATTCTTTCAAACAAATTCCTACAGCTGCAAATATCCATCCATCCAAGGTGACCAAAAATGTTGCTCATCCACTGGTAATTGCTGCGTAAACTGGTGACAGACTGAAAGTAGAGTTTATAAAAATATTTACATGTACTAGTTAATTAAACTAATCATTATGTGCATAATCAGTGTCTGCCCTGGGCATGTTTCGATGTTGTTCAATTTCCCCCAGCTAATGTCAAATGAAACATTCAGGTAATGATGATATTAAATGGCAAAATGTTCAATATTACAAACTTAAATATAACAGAAAGCAAAAAATTGAAATTGTAATACCGTACTGAATATAAATTCTTTAAAAAAAGAAGATAAAAAACAAAAGTATTTAAAAAACATAAAATGTTTGTGTTATATTTGATAAATTATATAAAAACTCTTACAGCATAATAAAATTATGCAGCCAGCTATGCGACACCTTAAATTTTAAACAAGTGTTTGTAAATTGACTTTTTACATTATGTTAATGGTACTTGCAATTGTAAAGCATCTATTCATGATATCTTCAGCATTATAAATTGATAAATACAATCTTACAAAACATATTACAGAATACTGAGTATATTTAAGGCCGTGTCTTTCCATAAAGAAATTACAAAAAATCAAATATCAAAACATTGAATAGTGTTATCTTAAGCATTTTTTGAAACACTGTCTTTCTATGTATATATCTGCCCTCACCCAAGAAATATTTGCTATTAAATGTTAAAGCTGCACTCTCACCGATTGACCGTTTCATCAACTTTTTTTATTTTTTGTCTTGGAATAAGCCAATTTTTGCGTAAATATCTGCAAACCAGTGATATAATACTGTTGGCAAAAGATCAGATCGCAGATGTTCATATTTCCTTTGGAAAATTAATGTTTTACGGCTAAAAGCTTTACTAATGCCTTTAGAAAAATGCATAAAACATCAATTTTTGAACACAAATATGGAAACCTGCGATCTGATTTATTGTCAGCAGTATTATGTCACTGATATCCATGCATTTTCGCAAAAAATGGCTCGTTCCAAGACAAAATATAAAAAAAGTAGTCAAAACGTTTAATGTGTGAGAGTGCAGCTTTAATACCTCTATTCACGGGAAGTTTATTCTTATCTCAAAAATTGGGGCAACTCCATATATAGCTGAGTCAGACTGATGTTACAGCATTTCAACAATTATATCTATTTTTATCCCCCTACTGGCAACCATATTTTTCATACCATCAATTAAATATCTTGTTTTTTTTAACAAAAAAGGACTTTGCTTCAGATCAAATTATTCACCATGATAATTTAATAAGCCATACAGGGAATACATGTTTTTCAAATGACTTGTAGAATCTTGACCAACTTGGCAAATGATCAAGTAAGGGAACATTCCTGTTAAATTGCTATTGACAAGACCAGCAACAATATCTGATGCATGAGTCAATGTTTAGTCGCCTCCAGCAAATGACCTGTGTCCAAAATAACAGAAATCAATAAACGCTATCATTAATTGATATAAATCTCAAAACACTGAAATTGGTCGCACATTATCTGCATTCAGATGTTTTAAATTAAGTTCATCGAACTTGTATGAATCAATTTACATTACCAATTCACCCTCTTATCAATACCTAATATTATAGCCTTGACGTAGCCATCATTTTTTGGCATTGTGTAACTAACATGGTTTCACTAATATTCCACTTGGTAATGTTCTAGCAAATAACAATATTGCTTTGCATACTTATGTACCTTTAAACATTCAATCCCTGAGTCTCTTTTTTTTGCTAAGTGCACAATGGAAATACTTTTAAATTAGTGTAAGCTCCACTCTTGGGCTGAAATGACGTCAACTGGAGTAGGCGTATGGAGTGGGTCCTGTCTGTCAAAGGGATTGGCATACCGGTACCTTTTCATGTATTTAAGACACACACAAATCTTTTGACATGTGGGTGTTTGAGGAAAATTCAAAAAGGTGGGTGGGCATATAATAAACAGTATTTAGTTTTACACTCATGGGGTCACCAGACAAAGTGTAATAAACAGTATTTAGTTTTACACTCATGGGGTCATCAGACAAAGTGTAATAAACAGTATTTAGTTTTACACTCATGGGGTCATCAGACAAAGTGTAATAAACAGTATTTAGTTTTACACTCATGGGGTCATCAGACAAAGTGTAATAAACAGTATTTAGTTTTACACTCATGGGGTCACCAGACAAAGTGTAATAAACAGTATTTAGTTTTACACTCATGGGGTCATCAGACAAAGTGTAATAAACAGTATTTAGTTTTACACTCATGGGGTCATCAGGCAAAGTGTAATAAACAGTATTTAGTTTTACACTCATGGGGTCATCAGACAAAGTGTAATAAACAGTATTTAGTTTTACACTCATGGGGTCATCAGATAAAGTGTAATAAACAGTATTTAGTTTTACACTCATGGGGTCATCAGACAAAGTGTAATAAACAGTATTTAGTTTTACACTCATGGAATCACCAGACAAAGTGTAATAAACAGTATTTAGTTTTACACTCATAGGATCATCAGACAAAGTTTAATAAACAGTATTTAGTTTTACACTCATGGAATCACCAGACAAAGTGTAATAAACAGTATTTAGTTTTACACTCATGGGGTCACCAGACAAAGTGTAATAAACAGTATTTAGTTTTACACTCATAGGATCACCAGACAAAGTGTGACTTAATTATTTACAAATTTTCCTGATGAAAATGACCACCAAAGTTCAATTTAATCATTAATTGGTTTTATTTTAAAAGTGGGTAATTCAGTAGTTTGCACATCTTCACTGACTAGTATAGAGACATTTGCATCAACAATAGGTAAAATATTTTCGCTAACTAAAAATAAAATGGACAGCTTGCTTGTGCCCTCATTATGCAGATTAAATGGCTGACTCATGTCAAAAAACAAAGTAACAATTTATATTTAACTTAGGCTTAAATCAACTATTAAATGAAAAAAGTCTTTATATTAACTAAAGACTGATGTTACTGATTCAGTATAAAAACTTATATGCCAATATCAATGACCTTCTGCATTAATTTTAAATAGCAATGCAGGTAGTTATCTATAAAAACAAGCAAAAAAATATAACTTACTGACAATCATTTAATATAACCATTCACAAATCTAGAATGATATTTCCATAGGTATGTCAAAACTGTTTTGAACAGCCAGTTTAAAAGACAATTGGGCTATAAAGCCGCTTTAAACAGATAGACAGCTTTTTAAACAAAAGAGCCTTTAACAACCTAATTTGTTCCAGGGTTTACATACCTACAGCATACCTACAAGTTGTTACATTCTCGAATTACCTGATTGATTTTGAACAAACAAGGACGTCCCACTTGGTCAATTATTACTTATTTTGTTAAACGTAGGCTTCAATCTGATCGTAAAACAATCAACCGTAAGAATATCATTCAATTTTTCTGTAATGTACACTACGTTTATCCTATTGAGACTTATGGTCAAAACCATTTTGTAGGCTGGGTACTAATTTCCATTGACTCTGTTGGTAAGACCCACAACAAATTTAAGACATATTGACAAAATACTTGTATGTACATCAATCTCAATGATCAGTAACATTTATATGGTGTCTTAACAATTTTAAACAATCGACTAACAACTGGGAACAATCTATTTAATACCATTTTATTCATTGTTTGTTTCATAATCTGAATTAACAAGCGCTGTCACAGTCACATAACAAATGATTCCAATTTGATCTTGTCTGACAGATAGCCATTAGGCCAGAGTTTTTATATCTTTAGATTTACGGGAGCGCCGTACCTAAATATTGCAAAACCCAAATAAAAATAAAATTCATTTTCGTAGTTTTATTTTTATTTTTTCCGACGAACGTTGCTCCAATGTTAAGAAAAAAAAAAAATTAGTGTTCTATAACCCATATCTCAGAACCAACTGGTGTACCAATTGTCATTCATTATTGGTCTTTTTACTGCACAAACCACGTAAACCAGTCGGAAATACGCGGGGAAACAGAACAGGTACCCGTTACCATAACAACGTCCTGTCAAACGTGTAAGTACTTTTTTCTTATAGAATACTGAAAATGATGTAATAATAGCATAGTGTGTGTTTCCGATAAAACAGAAAAAAATCTGAACATAAGATATCTGGCAGTCAGTGCAAGAAGTCAAACTTATCCGTTGCTTATTGCCAACGGGCATAGCTGGAATTAGAAGGATATTTTTCAGGACTGATTCTAAAATCAGTTCTAAGACCTGTTTTTTTGAAACATATAACACTTGTAAAATTTGTCTTAATGCTCCCGAATTTTCTTTGGTGAAGTACATAAATGTAGATTTTGACTGTGTATCCGTAAGCCCTGTCAAACTTTGAAGTGAAGAGGAATTTCCATCAGGGCTTCTACTTCTTTTGGTTATATTTTCTATATAAAAAACACATCACGGTAAATTGTCACGGTGCTATTTCGTTAAAGACAGAAAAACACATTTGACCTCCTTATTATACCGTGTCTGAAACTGTGTTCAATGTTTGATTACTTCACAATGGAAAGGATATGCTTATATTGTGGGCAAAAGGTTAGAATTGGCCATTTAAACTTCTTTATTACACTGACATGTTTCATGGGTTAAAATCCATGGGTTGATAATATATGCACCTCATATGCATAGATGCATTCGAACAAATATATACAATTAATTTCAATGAGCGCTTGAACTCACAGTGTTGAGGTCAATATTTTCAGTCATTAAAAGGATCTTTTAATTATGCTTTTGAAACTTAATGGTGATATATCACCCTTTTTTCAGCCTATGAAATAGCTGACACAAGTAGAGTGTGTTTTGTCTTCATGATATAAGAAGATTTAAAAAAAAAAAAAAATCGCAGAAAAATCCGTTTTATTTTTATTTATTTCTCCTTTGGGACATTTTATGCATTTTATTTTTATTTTTATTTCCTCCTCCTTACCCAACTTTTTGAAAAATCTCCCGTAAATCTAAATATAAAAAAACTCTGGCCTTAATAGAGCACAAGAGATGTTTGTAAAACATCTCAGACTCTCTTTATGGCAGCCAATTAATAATTTCTTCATGAAATGTCTCTAGTGTAATTTAAGGTCACGACCAACCTCCCTACCAAGTTTGAGGACCTTAGGTCTAAGCATACTCTAGTTTTATATGAATCGAAAAAGGTTTGGTCTACTGACCGACAGGCTTACATTTGCAAAGCGATATACCCTTGGTCCTTTCCTTATCTTGTAGTGTTTTCTGATGTAAACCTATTAACTCAGTACATAGTAGTTTGTTTGTTTGTTCACAATCACAGGGGCCGGTTGCGTTGTTTTGACACACCACGCCCCCGTCCATTTTTTTTTTATCAATTTTTTTTAATCAAATTTTAGTAAGAATATGATGTGGTAACTGTAACTTGTGAAAATTGGCAAAAAGATTATTTTTTTAAATTTTTTATTTTATTATCTTTGTCTACCAAGATAATAAAATAAAAAAATAAAAAAAAATTTTTTTTTTGCCAATTTTTACAAGTGCATGTGCATGTGTCTCATGTGCATGTAATCATGTGTCTAATGGTATTAAATTTCGAACCAGAAATTTCTCAGTATTTTAAGGAAACTGACATAGTATATACTTGGAATTGGGAATGTTCATATCATTTTTTACAAAATATGGAAAAATTTATGAATAACTATAGGCTTAACATACTTAAATTCTCATTTAAACAATTTGTTTATGGCTTTATTACTTCCAACAGCAATAAACTACAGTTTTTCAAACAGAACTTCTATACTTGAAAAAATGGGGGGAAATTTCGAATTTGCAATTATGACTTTTCTCTCAAAATTTTGGAATAAAACCCATACTTTATTTGGCATTAGGAACATAACAGAATATGGACTATAAAAATCCCAGAAAAAACTACAACAACCAGATAACATACTTTGATAATAACATGATAAATTTAAAGAAATGTCAACAACATATCAGTATTTTAGTTACCGTAAAAGATTTTTTATTGCTAAAATTGTATGTTCACAATAAAAGTCATTATCATTTGTCAATATTCTAAAGTTGTTATAGTGCTGTGGTAAAAAAGAAGACTAAACAGTTGATTCAAAAAAGAGGATTTTATTTGGTTTTGCCTAAACTTAAAATTACTGTGGCTAGCAATAAAAGGGTCGTTATTGTACCTTACAATGGATGTACTAACATTCAAATGTAATAAATACCGGTACATGCATATCAAGAAAGTACCATAGTGCAAGTTATTTGTACAATAATTTTTGTAAGTCAACAAGTATTTGCACTTACAGTTGAGAAAAATTTGCACAAAAAACATAGAATTTTGAAAACAATTTCAAGAGTAGTTTAAAAAAATCCGAATTCTGCGTAATAAGACAGTTGGCTAGATTCTCTGACCCTTGTTATGTCTAACGAAAGGTCTGTTGTATGATATATGCTGTAAGAAACATGATTGTTTTGTTAAACTGGGAATGTGAAAGGACAGAAAGCTTCACATTTAGAAAGCTGTTTCACTTAGCAACCCTTAAAGAACATTGCAGGGATAGATAGCGTTATAAAATACATTTATTTCATACCCTAAATTTCTATCAGTTTCATATAAAATGTATGAATTAAAAAAAAATATGGACATTAAGAAAGATTAGTTACCTATTCCACACAGTGTTTCCTGCTTCTGTATCATGTAGTACCATGGTGCGCATATATAAATCTATTTCCTCAATACTATTCAAAACAAACCGGATGTTTGCCAGTGAAATTTAAATGTAATTTGTATTTAGAAAGTACTAAATAGGTATGAAATAACAGATAAACCGTATAATTAAGCGGATCTGTCGGATTCAATCACTTCTTGTTGCTTGCATAATGAGGCAAAAAAGTTCTTTTTCCCACTGTCATCTCAAAAACAAATAGGGTGGGTCACAAGGTAGGCATAATTTTTTGTTGAGAACTGGGGCTCTGTACCGACCCGACTACATCAGGGTATATCGCTAATTTCGCTATTATAGAAATTTTTAAATATAAAATGATCAAATTATAACATATTCACATATAAATGAACTTTTTTTTGGAAATTACGACAAAAAATCCACACTATGGCAAAAATGTGTGGGGTCAGGAACAAAAAATAGGGTTGGTCGGGTTAGTAGAAACCAACAAAAATGATTTTTATGAAACTGAAACAAAGATAAAATGGTACAGGTACTACAATCCCTATTTATCAATGATCTGTTCCACAACCTCCTTGTGTAGTTGATTGTTGGTGAATGTAATGTGATACATGGTATTAAAGGCCAAGTGGAGCCTTCACTTTCCTCAAAATATCAAGTGTCATGAAATGATTCATGCGTCAAGTGATGGTGTTAAAATGAAACTGTAAAGTGCCTAATTTAGAGGTACAGCGAAGAGTCTGAAAATAAAACTGATACTGTTGACCCCAGTCCAATTTCTCAACAAAAATAAGTAAAACAAGCTTATTAAGTCTCTTATTAGTTAGCAGAAATACTTACAAAAAAAGAATAAACAAATAAAAAATAGCTTATCGTGATTATCATAAAAATAATATCCTTTAAAAGCCTTCAAAATAAGAATGTTACCAAATTATACCTCTGCCCTGGTCATTAAATTTGTTTATTTCGGTGTCTGACATCTTTATTTAGATCAACTTCAGAGAATATCTGTATCAAAATACTGTAATATAAATACCATGGACCTACACCATAGGTTTATGGGACTATGGAGATACCAATGTCTATGCATAATGAAACTGAAATCTGCATCTAATTTCTCATGTAGGTGGTCCTGGCTTATAAAATTTAGACAAGTTTTATATTTTTCATTACTGCTAACGAGATCTTTTGATATTTTGAAAAATTAAACAAAAAATTGTCAACCCTTTGTGATTGACAATGCTGCATATCAGTGTGATAAAAAAAAATTATTCATATTTTCTGATGCATTTAGATTGGAAATATGTAAAAAAAAGATTTTTTATCAATCTCTTGGCTGATTGATTTCAAGTTAAAACAATGGATGATATTGAATAAAATGATAATAGTTTGACTATCTTTGTATTTTTTTTATGAAATGTTTAAAAATTTATTGTTATTATCTTTTTTCACAAACATTTTTAACACCTGTTTCAGTTCAATTATCTTACTGGAAGATTTTAAAATGGAAGTATAACTACCTTGTCATCAATTTTGGATGTTTTTCCCTGAAATGTTGAAATTTAAGTCTCCCAATCACTAACATTGTTAAAACTATTGTCTGATTATTTTGGTAAAAGATTACATAATATGCATTTATTACGTGCCAACTTCACAAGTCTCGTATTCATGCAATTCATTTTAAATCAATTATATATGATACATATGGCCATAAAAGGAAGGTTTTGATAAAGCCTTCACCTTTAGAAGTTTTACCTAAACTTATGAAAGTTTGTGTACTACCAAAGACAAAATGTGTTAACATGTGAACAATGATTTTAGAACAATTCATTTTGCTCAAATGATAGATTATATGTAAATTTGTCAAAACTTTGAATTCTGAATTATTTTTAAAAGATTGTTCTCATTTAGAATGGAAGTCATGAATGAAAGTTATTGCATTATTGTATCACAATCATGACGTTGCTTGTTTCGAGTGTGATAACAACCATTACATAATTACATATTTTCTTATATAACTTATTTATGAAACTCTTGCAAAAAGTTTTGTCGGCAGCCTCTCATTGTTTTGTGTTACACAGCATACATAATGTACTCATTGTCATCTTATATACACGCAAAATAATCATTTTGGAAGTTATTTCTAAAACCCAGGCCAGTGTACATGGTTACTTGTACACTTTATTTCTTGTTCAGAAAAGCATAGAAATAGCATTATTATGTAACGTGCGAGACCAAACAAACACCAACAAATCCCTTCAGAGTAAAGCATGCTCGACCCTGAAGGGGTCCGCTGGTCTTTAAATACAGTAAATTTTCAATCCACACAGTGCCCGGGCTTTGCTTATTAGCAACCAAGTAAATATATGTACTATGAACATACTTCCGTCTATAACAGAATGTTATACTATGAACGCACATCTGCCGCCTACAGCAGACTGTTACATTACTTTCCCCTCCGAGAAGACTCGTCCCGAGTCTTGGTCTGGGAATCTTGTGGGTAAGGCAAATCCGATCCGGCAGTTGTCAATATCCCATCGCTGCCACCATTTGTAACGGGCGAGCCAAACAAGGCAAACAGATCCCTTCAGAGAAATGCATGCTCGACCCTGAAGGGGTCCGCTGGTCTTTATATACAGTTAATTCTCAATCCACACAGAGCCCGGGCTTTGCTAATTTGCATATTACCAACCAAGTAAATATACATACTATGAACTTCCGTCTATAAAGGAATGTTATACTATGAACGCACATCCGCCGCCTACAGCGGACCATTACAATAACACAACAAAAATGCATGTTTTAGCTACAAACATAAAGTTGTGTATACACAATTCAAATATATGAATAAAACAACAACAATTTAATATGGATTTTTTTTTTAGTATAGAAGGTGTTTGCGGCTGATAAAAAGTAGAGATGGGTATTATTGCAAAACATGTATCTGTGTTTCCATTGCTTATCATGATATATAGTTTGAGAATAAGAACAAAGAACTTGTGAATAAAATTTGTGCTCATTTTCATCACTCTTTCTCTCTTGATTTTCTTATTTTATGCTTGACAGTAACGAATAAAATGAAAATTGTTTGTTTTTACTAGTTTTGTATATTCAATTTCTAAAAGACAATTTTGACAACCAAAAATAATAAAACCACAAGTTCAAAACACATCGAATAATCTTATTGTCAATTATTTTACAGAATGGTATGAATAAATCAAAAACAATATCGATAATTATGCGTATCAATACACACAATCTTCGCTCCATATCGCATTATATTGACTGATCGATTATATAACACATTCTTAATATACAAAATAAACAATTAACTTTAGCAGGACGAGTTCACTTTTATTATGTTCAGACATTAAAAATGAATAAAATGCTTGTTATGATAATAAACTATCCCAGAATGTTCATTTTTATGGCTCTATTGTCTTTAATAATTATCTAAAAATGTGACAGAAACAACATTATTTTGATGAAGAGCATTTTGTGTAAAGCTATTGAAAAGTGAAATATTTTAGGTTTAGAAATTTATACAAAATTCTGTTTAGTGTTTTTCATAAAAGAAAATAAATTAACTCAATTTTATCCAAGTTTAAAAAAACAACCTTGCCAACATAAAATCTGTGAGTCACTGAGTGGGTCTCTTATGGCACTTTTCAAAAATATTAAAACATAATTATTACTTTTTTCAAACTGTTTAAAAAAACATCAAATAAATTATTTGTGCTTACTAGACCTTAACGGAAGAAATAGTAGTATTAATAAAAAAATAAACAAAGGAAGCCAGAATGTTTGAGTGAGATACAAGAGTGCTAACCCAACCCGTTCACTGTTGATCTTAACTAATCAGACTTGCAGGTGTCTTAGGTAGCAGAAAAGTCATGGCATTTCTGATAGGCATCTCAATTTTTTTCAAATAACTTCGATGTGATATTAAAAAAAATAATAATATACCTGTATATTAGAAAAAATCAGTTGTTTACATTTAGGATTTTGTTAATTTGTGACAGCTAATAAAATAAATTCACTGAAAAATCTGGTTGAACTTGAGTATTATTTAAATGGCATTTTTCGTGGAATTTAGTCTGTATTTCTCACATACATAACACCTGGTGAAGCAAAAAGTTAATTAAATCAATTTTGTTTCTCACCTGTACATTACTTCCGCATCGATGATGATGATGGTAATTAGTCAAAACGTCCCATAACGAAACGTTTAAGATTGGTCACAACGCAGTGAATTACGGACACTACGGACCATGGACATTACGGACCAGACACTACGGACCAGATTTAGGGACATTACGGACCAGATTTAGGGACATTACGGACCAGATTTAGAAATTTACGGACCAGATTTAGAAACTTACGGACCATGATTTAAACACATTTTTTTTTATTATTCACTCATTAGTTTTTAATTTGTTAATAAATACTTGAATATGAGTGCTCAGTATGACGTTATATCTTCCATAAAACTGTGAAAAATCGCGTGAAGTTCGAATAGATCGGCATTTAAATCAGTTAAAAGCAACAGAAGATATATGTTCCAAAACAGTTTATTTACCAAAATAAATCGAGCACATATAAGAACACGTGGGTGATACTGGCGGCTGCGGACATCTGGCTACCCTCAAGAACACTGTCTGTTGTTGGCAGTCGCATGATGTGGTCGGGTGGTCGGACGTCGTTGTGGTTGATCGTCTCGTCCTATTATGTTAAAATGTTTTAAACACAAGCTATTGGTTCATCAGTTTTAACCATTTCTGAAACTAAAATTTGTCGAAATTTGAAATCTATGTTAGTTATATGTTTACCAAGTTCATCATCCTATCTCATAAGAAAACTGTAACATACCTGGACTTCCATAGACTCTTCTGGTCGAGTTTCATCATTACACGTGATGCACGTGAACTCTAACTCGGTCCCATCCACGTTCGCAGCATCATACTGGGCAATGGATATACCGGTACCACAGCGTAGATGTTGCCAACGTTCACATATGTCGCATTCCACGGCGCGGTGGTTTGCATAAACACCTCTAGACCAGTGGATACAACGAGCGCAAGGCATACTTATAGATCTTTTCAGTTTTATGGCAGAGGAAATTTTGAGGATGTAAGGGGGGGGGGTGAGCTTATTAACCCTCGCCATCGGGTTATACCCATTCGGCGAGCACGCTACGTTTTACAGTATTTCTACAGATTTAATAACATTTAAAACATATCGTCTTTAATCGTAGCGTGGGTGCTTTGGACTGTATATATATAAATATTCCTACACAGTATGTATAAATCTCTGGTTAAAAATTCAATATTTAAATAATATCTTAAGAATCTATCACATACGCATTAAAATCAAACACTTCAAATACATCATATACAAACATTTTAGGCTCCGCCTACATTTTAAAAAAGATGTCTAAATTTTAAAATTCTTTACAATAGTAAGTGTTTATATATACAACGTATCCTTGGCATTAAAACAACTAGCTAGTGAGAAATTTTATTTATTTTTTTAAATGACAGATTTCTCACTAGTTAGTTTCCTAGTATGTAAACCTCAACTCTTGATTTATATTAAATAAACGATGTGTGTTTGTTGCAATTCTTGCAAACTGATTTTTAAAACTGGCAATTTCTGTTGCCTTAATTAGTTATAATTGTACCCATAATTATCGGCGGTATATTACAAAAGAAACAAACATTACAATGACAACCTTTAATTGGCAATCATAAAAGTGTGAACACCCATTGTAACGGCGCACTTTCAATTAATCAGATGAAACGGAAAACAAACAAATATGACTATTCAAAGTTTATTTCAGAAAGCAATCGATCACATATGAAAACATTAATATTCACATTTACAATTAGAAGATAAACACATATTACGTTCATTATTATTCGAATTATCATTATACTTTATTAAAAATATATTGATGTTTAACATTGGAATTTCATGGGATTTTTCAGTTACATTAAAGATAGTTGTCATACTGAGCACTAATATTCAAGTATTTATTAACAAATTTCAGACCAATGAGTGAATAATTAAAAAAAACAAATGTTTAAAAACAATATAAATCATGGTCCGTAAATTTCTAAATCTGGTCCGTAATGTCCCTAAATCTGGTCCGTAATGTCCCTAAATCTGGTCCGTAGTGTCTGGTCCGTAATGTCCATGGTCCGTAGTGTCCGTGACCCAACGCAGTGACCTCCCCTATACATATTTTGACGCAGAGGGACACACTTTGAAAAGGTTTGAAACAGTACGGCACTGCTAGAAATGAAATATCATAACTCTGACCTTTACATTACTAGTATTAAGAAAAATTGAAATGGTATTTTTTATACAAACTGTACAATGTATGTCGATGGCTGATGCATTTTTATTTAATGAAGCACAAACATTCCTCTGTTATAATTTTAAAATCGTACAATTGGTTTCTCAGCCATGATAAACAATATTCTTTGTTTAACCGAACCCAAATTATTTTTCTTATGTTCTCACCTGTTTTCCATGATGAAATAAATATATGAGATTTGTAGAAGAATTTTTTTTCCATGGATATTGTTGTGACATGGCCATTTAAGGATTGATCACTTTTTTCTCGCGCTCATGCTGTAAAGACACAGTGGGGCAAGCATATTCCATGAGGTGCGCTTGTGCTTCTTGGTTATTTGCTCACTTTCTCTACTGCATTCATACAGCATAAACATAAGAGAAGATGTCATCAAAACTTTCTGATTTACATTTTTAATAATTATTCATTACAATTTAAAAATAGCAGTATCTTCTTAAATCGAGTATTTGTTGTTCAAGAAATGTAACCTACAAAAAACATGTAAAAAACAAAATAGCTGATACTTGTAACATTGTATATCATTGGTCAAATGATGTCATGCTTATCCAATTCAAGGGCAATATTGAAATTAACAATGACGACATAACTCCTTGCACGTTATTCAATATGAATGCCAAGTTTTATATACCTGGTATATACAATGAACTAGGCAAATGTAAATATCATGAAATAATGTCATTATGTGATTTTGATATAAAACTAGTTTAATAATGCACCAGTCAATTGAAACCACGGCTTCCCCAGGTCCGGGGAAAAGCGGGGACTTTGATTTTCGGTCAAGCCAAGCCCGGGTAAAATCTCTGCCATGGGGAAACAAACTGCTTTTATAATCCCCGCCAAATGCCCCCGCACCCAAGGGACCCTAGGTAAGGCCTATTCCCCGCTTTTTTTGGCATGAAGACAAAACCACTGCATTCACCCGGCACTGCAGGCCCTATGAAAGGTAAAAACACCGCCCATTTCCCCGGCAATCCCCAGTATACCCCTGGACCTTAAGGGGGGCTGTGGTTACAATTGAGTGGTGCATAACTGCTATTGTGATATTATAAATGAATAGTATAAAAAAGTTCATGCCAAATAATGACAATTTATGTATTAAGCACTGTAAATCATCAAATTTGTATTGATGAAATAAATGGAATACTAGTATCACATTCATTGTCATTCAACATTAAATTTACTTAAGTCTTTATCACATATTGAATGACCATCTTTTTATGTATGTAAATGGGAATCATAAACATCATACTCATTTAATTCAACGTTTATTTGAAAACACGGATAATTAAAAATAAATAATAATTTCTTGCTGTAAACAAATCATATATTGGACATCAAGAGCTATCACAGAAGTAATGACTATCTACGCATGCCACCTTGACGACTCTAAAGAATAATGATGTCATCTTATCAACGATCGAACGGATTAATACCATAAGATCAAAAACTTAAGTTTAATATTAATTGAGTGACACAATTTGAATTGAAAGTTTTACTTGCAAAAACATACACTTTCCTTAAAGCTGCACTCTCACAAATTGACTGTTTCAACATTATTTTTAAACTTTTGGCCTAGGAATGAGCCAAGTTTCGCATTATTGTCTGGAAACCAGAGATAAAAGATGGCTAACTTAAGATTAGATCGCAGTTTCTCATATTTAATGTCGAAAATCTATCTTTTATGGCTAAAAGCGTTGCTTATGCTTTAAGAAAATTGCAATTTTCAGACAATTTTCAAACAATTGTGACCTGTTCTATTCTGAGTTATCTTTTATGACTGAATTAAAGTAATTGATGCAAAAACAATATAATTCTGAGACTAAAAATTGTCAAACCTGTAAATATGTGAAGGTGCAGCTTTAAACAAACCAACAAAGCTTATTTCTAAAAAAACGGGGTACAATTTTTAAGAAGAAAACAAAAATCATTCAAAAAAAGGGTTTGTACTATATGTGCGTTGATAAGTCGGCCACAATAAGTTTAACTTACAAATGTCAAAGTCAGTCGGAGTGTAAAATCTGTCTTAAAATAATACTATATGTTCATGCAGCTATCAATGGATGTAATCATTGTAATATGCGAATTCAGAGTTGTCTCCCCTGCCTCATGCATATTCATAACAATTTTTCATAAAAGTAAGAAATATAAAATAATTTCAACAATGCTTACAAAAATTGATGCCTTCATAAATTCTCTAAGCCTATCCGTTTAAAGCGACAAGACACCAGATGGTTCACAAATCGTCAAATACAGTATTTCCTCTAAGCAAGCCTAGAATTGTCAATATGAGCTAGTATAAGGTCGATAATACATCACTTTACATGATTAGGAGAATATTTTGACACTGTTTTAGCGGAGTTGACCCGTTTAAAAATAGCACATAATGGTTTCCCAGTTTATAGTATGTATATTAAGCATATGAAAGTTACGTTAGTACAGATGCATATACCTACGCTATTTTAAAATAAGCTGGGATTTACGAGGAAAAAGAACCCAGTAAATTTTCGAATTGAAAAAATTCCCAAAAACTTCGAAAGATACAATGGTCGTTAGCCATGTAATACATCAATAAATTCAGTAATAAAGATTCAATGCGCTGAATACAACAATATCGATTTCATGTTAGATTTTGACAAAAAAAGTTTGTTTTAGTTTTATCATCTGGTGTCTAGTCCCTTTAAAGAGTTATAATTTCTGCACCATGTACAGGATCACATTGTCATCTATCATGTTTTAAGTTTGATTTAATTCCTTCCAACAGTTTTTAATCAAGAACAATTAATTCCCTTATTGGAACTTACAAATTGCCAATCCTGAATGTCTAATACATTGACAATTGCATAACAAATTGCACAATTGACCCTAAACAGAAATGCCTTCAAATAAATATTATTAAATCCTTTGTTGAAGTTTATAAATATCCAATCCTATAAAGCTAACACATTTACGATAAACAGGTGTAACAAATACGGTAACACAATTGACCATACTCAGGAATGCGAACAAATAAATATTATTTTGTAAGGCCAAAATAATTTTTTGTTTCATGTTCAATTTCATGCCCAAAAATGAGAGGGTGATAGGTCAAGAAATTGTTTCTGTTTGTTTTGGTCAAATTGTGTCAAAATATAATGGTCACTTTTCAAATGAGCGCTGCTTGGTCTAGATAAACCTTAACTAAAGGGTTACATTAATAATACATGTGGGCATCCAAAAAGGGTGTACCACGAAAGGAGAAAATATAACGGTCAAAATAAATTTGTCTGATTTCCATTAAAAAAATACAGTCAGGTTGAAAAAAATTAAAAAAAGGGTGGGGAATTGGTAACAATTAATTATATTTTTTTATGTTAACCCTTAAAGCAGGAGCAGGGCTTTTTCTGTCGAACAAGCTAAACCACTTCAAAATTCCAAACACAATTGTTTGTCAACATATGTCCAGCTTATCCTTTAGGTGTGACAGTATTGGATTTGGAATAAGATCAAGTGTAGATTGTGTGCTTAAGTAAGTGTTAAAGCTTTAAGTTCATATTGTTCATGGTTTAAAATATAATGGTTTAAGGTTTAATAATATCTGCCACTTAGCCGGTATTTTTTTTATTTATTTATCACTCAAAAACATTTTTCAGTAGATTGTATGACAAGATGGACGGACAAACCACAAAGGTAACTCCTATATACCCTCCCCTCAGCAAAACCAAGGCTTTTTTACCTTTTATTGCTGTGGTTGATACCTCTTCAAAGGACAGACCCTGTTTTTTCCCCCAAAATAGCTGCTGAAATTCCCCATTTTCATTATTTATTTATTTTTAAGTTTTTATTTATTGAGAATCATAAGATTCATTAATTGATGTTTCTGAGTGTTATAATTACTGCTTTATTGATATTTTACTCCATTTGTTCCTAAAATGGTTGAAAAAGCACTAAAATCTTTCCCCCAAAACAGAAACCCCCCGTTATTTTTCCCCACAAAAATGGCTAGGGAGTAAAATGGCCCTGAAAACAAAGTACATGTTTATACTGATAATTTCTGAATGGTCATATTGCACATAATGAATACATATATTTATATATATAATAAGAGCACCGCGGAGCAAACACCAACGCTCATTTATTCCTTCCATTTTCCAGTGAAACAAGGGGCATAACTCAATAAATATTAGAGCCAGAGTTATGCACTTTAGTAAACATGTCAATATTTTTTTCTCTTGCAACAGGTATACCAAGTTTCTTTTGAATTTCTTGAACCGTTTTTGAGTTATGCGAATTTTTTTTTGCATGACAACGCATACAGTGACCACAGCTTGACTATCACAAAAATCTGTTTTTTTTTCTTCACTGAAAAAAAAAATAGACCAGCTATAAATAATCAAAATAAAGAGTCTGTGCATGATAAAACTTACCAGTGCTTATATAAATCCAGAAATAGCAACCATTGAAAAAGATGACTTAGTCCTCACAAGTTCACAACTTTAACATGATATAAGGAAGAAGCCGTCTGAACCAGAGTTGCATTGATATGTTAAATCATTGAGGAAAACAACATGTATTTACAAAATTCCTCGAAAAATTATAAGTGTAACAAGCTGAAGTTTCTTATTTCTTCTGGCCAAACTACTTCCTGAAACTTAATTTTACAAAAAAAATAATAGTTTATCCTTATATACTTCATAAATCTCTTTACACTTCCAAGTAAGAATATTGCACAAATTGTAACGAAACAAAAAGTATGTGCTAAGCTTAATCATGTTATAAGGGACTTAAACGCAATATGAGTAATTGGGGAATTATCATAAAAAGTTATTAGCAAGCACTGTTATTTTTTTTACTGATATATTAACCCTTAGGCTGCTGATGGCGATTTTAAAGGCTTTGCAAACAGCTTGGAACCAGACCAGACGCCGAGTAACTCGGCGTCTGGTCAGGTTCCAAGCTGTTTGCCACTCAGTCAATATATCCCCAAAGTTTCAAGTAAATTGAAAGAAATTTAGAATAAACCAGACAACATTTTTGAGCAGACGACAATTTACCCAGCATGCAAAGGGTTAATTGTATCACAGATAAATCACTTCCTGTATCATTGTCAATGTAATTCCCATCATGGGATATCTTCGATGAAATATCACACTCTTTTTTAATGGAATTCCAAACGTAAGATATCCGCGGTAAAATATCATAATCTTTGTCAGTGTAATCCCAATCGTTAGATTTCACCCTATAAAATATCACACTCTTTGTCAGTGTAATCCCAATCGTTAGATTTCACCCTATAAAATATCACACTCTTTGTCAGTGTAATCCCAATCGTCAGATTTCACTCTATAAAATATCACACTCTTTGTCAGTGTAAGGGAAGTATAAACTAATTGCTAGATTTTCATCCAACATCCAAGCGGGGTGGAGATCTAGCAACTAATTTATAGTCGCCTAATGCCCATTGTCCGGTAACATATCACACTCTTTGTCAGTGTTATCTCCATCATCCGATATCCCAAGTTAAATATCACACTCTTTGTCAGTGCAATGCCACACCGTCATGTCTGCTTGCCAGAGGTCAGAAACATGTCATCCTGCAAACTTGCTAGGAAATCCCTGAAACAAAACAAAATATAAGCAATTCGATATGCATCCAATTCAGAAAGCAATTTCTACAAGTGTTGTTCAAGAAGTTTGTGGTATTTTAACATAAAGAGGGATAAGGAAGAAACCTTTGATGAAATACACCTTTCTCCTCTCATTTCATTTCTACTTTATTTGTACCAATCCACACACATTTTCAACATTTTCTTTTCTTGTTAAAATTCAACATGCTTTATGAATGACCCTCATATTTCATGTTTCTTGGTGATTCATTTTAAACTCACTCTTTTAGAATGATTATAATTGCGCTGTTTCAGACGATGTAATTCATTTCACAGTGGGAAACTTATGTGGATGCACACAGTGCTGGAAGGATAAATCAATGATGTCATTTCCTTTATGACATCATTGAGCTAAAACTTAGCGCAAATATCCAATTAAATGTCAACTGAAGAGCTTTTTTTAATGATTTACAAGCATAAAATAAAAACATAAAATTGTTTCATTGCAAGACTGCAATACATTTACAGATTGTGAACACTGAAAGTAAATATTTCACAAAACTGAAACCAACCACTACCCTCTCTGTTTTCCATTTAGACATCTTTCAAACACATTTTCCTTCTCATCCTGATGCATGACATGTTCCAACCAAACTCTTTCTCTCAATCACCATTTTCATACATGCCATCAGGGCTTCTAAAAGTTTGGAACCTCAATCGGTCCGGAACCGGCGACAACCTCCCCCCCCTCAAACCCCCCACCCCCCCCCTAAAAATAAAAGACCTGTTCAAAAGTCTGATTATATAGAAATGTCACACATTTTCCTGACATCTTTTCTGTCAATATTTTTTTTCGCGATGTGGCAATTTGTAAGATGTTGCCATATACAGCAGACCTCAACTGTTTTGGTATTTGTATTTGTGTATTTGTGTATTTGATGTTAATATGTTTGTGTCTATAGTTCATTGTCTTTTGGACCCTTGCCTTGAGCCCCTAAACAGTGTTTATTTTTTTTTTATTTTCGACTACTGGGCATGTCCCTGTAGTTTTCATTGTATTATTGTAACTTTGTAATGTAAAACAAATCCTGCCTGCTATCGTTCATGGCATTTAAACTTCTTAAATGTACACATACTTGGATTACATATTGCACCAGAAGTAGCCCATACTTGGTAAATGGACCGAGGAGTTAGCCAAGGTCCATTCACCTTTGGAGGCTGACTGTCCAGTCCTTATAATGCAATATGGCCGAAAGTATTGTGTTATATTTCTCAAAACATTTTGATAGCCATTCAATATTCTGAAGCGATTTTGATTAAACAAAGCAAATAATGATTACTTATAACACGGACCTATGAACTGGTTTATAGGTCCGTGCTTATAATGATGATAATTTTTCACTGTTCTGAAAATCACAAGCTGCACTCAACAGTTTTATGATGTCAGCGGTCCATCTATTTCTTGGCACGGTCAGTAGCAGCAAATAATATGATATGGACCACTGACATCATCAAACTTAATTTTTATTAAAATA
Source organism: Mya arenaria (assembly GCF_026914265.1). NCBI lineage: Eukaryota > Metazoa > Mollusca > Bivalvia > Myida > Myidae > Mya > Mya arenaria. The sequence goes on along the minus strand of NC_069125.1, from coordinate 12,450,671 downwards.
CAGTTATAAACACATTGATCAACTTTATACAAAGAAGGGACACATTTATGTAAGGTATAATATTTTCTAATATGACTTATCACTCGTAAATGTCGGCTTACCCCATGTCTTTGGGCTTGGTCTCTGCTTGATTGGCCACGTCACAGGAAGATGGTGAGGATCTTGACGAAGTGACTACCAAGAAATAAGCATAAGTATAGAATCCAGGGTTAGTCGATCCATTTAGCTATACCATTAACAGGATATTTAAAATCAAAATTTTTTATTCTGATATTATTGTCGTTCACAAATATAAATGGAAGTTTTAACTTGCAAATTGATATAATCTTTGTCTCACCTCTTCATTCATAGATTTTTTTTTGAAATTATATCATTACTACTCAATGTTACTGATTCGAAAAAGTAATTCTAAAATATGATCATAAATAAGAGGGTCCAAGTATGAACATTAGTAGAAATAGTAGCCTTTTGGAGTATTTATAAGGTATTTTGAACATTTGATAAAATGACCTGCTTTTGACCTGAGTTGATCTTGAATAATACTTGACTAGGTTTCATACAAACACATTCTGGCAAAGTTTCATAAAGATTGTGTTAAAGATGTGACCGCTAGAGTGTTAACAAAAAAACGTTGACAATTGGACCAAAGAACCAACATGTACAAAGCATTATATCCCAGCTTCTTCGAGGGGAGCCATAAAAAGAAACCACAACAATTTGTACCTCCAAATACGCTGATGGGCTTGATGTCATGTTGTTGCTGGTCAGAAGACTGGATGCCAGATGCTAAGCTTTGTTCCAACATCCGACTTATATCGTCCATCTGTCGATCCAACCGTGATTTTAGGGGCTCACTATTCCGATAACGTACACTACCCTGCATGTCAGGCTCCCTGGTGGAGGGCGATGGTCTATCTGTCTTTCTGTGTGATCAAGTATAATGACACTCATGACATTTAAATGAATAAAGAAAAATGTTGTATTTTAATACTTTAACTACTATCTTTATATGATAAATAAATGTGGAAAAAAAACTGTCATAAGAAATCAGAATCATAAACCAGTCGTAAAAAATCAAAGTCATAAACCATGATCCCATTCAGCCCCATCCACTGCCCACAACTCTACGATAGGGTTTTAAATAAACTTTAAAGAGTTATGGAAAGGTGCTGCACACTATCCTTTTTTGGTAGAACTCCTTTGGTCCCATGGAGACCAGCATAACCCTTCTGCCTTCATCAAATTAAATGCTTTAGATCGCAGTAATCATATTTATGTTTGAAAATTTATGTTTTATGGCTAAAAGCTTTACTAACACTTTAAGATTAATTAATTTTTCAGCAGCCCACCAAATCATTGAGATCTGCTCTAATATGAACTATCTACTTTGACTGAATTGAAGGCATTGTTGCCAAAATCAACCGATTCTAAGCCATAAAAAACCCATCAAAACTGACAAACTCTGAAAATGCAGCTTTAAAAGCCTTATACAATGTGTACTTTTTCTTAGCAGCTGGTCTCTCTATTGCAGCCTCTTTGTGTTCCAATGTCCTTATGAAAACTGGACTTAAACCCTACTCTTCATTACCTTGAGGTCTGCTTAGGGATGCTATTCTCAGGTCCTGTGCCACTTGCCAACAAGTCAAGGTCACTGAAGTCTGTATCCATCAGGTATAACACAGCCGCTTTGAAGGTCACAAAACAGTAGCTGCAAATAAAATATTAATGTTGTCTGTTTTTGTGTATGTTTGGTTTGCTAGCTGACAGGCACATCTATGCAGAGACAAGATGGGACATTGCCTATCTTTTAAAAGAATGCAATATCTTCTACAGTAATTTACCTAAAAAAAACAGTAATTGCTGGTACTTATCTGGTATCAATTAATGATTTAAATGTGTTACAAAAATATTGGTTGTTACTGGTTGTTTAAAGGTAAACTGTACCCTGCCAGCATGGCTTGCTTGGTAAATCATTTCATTTCCATAGGTACCTTAACAATTCGGTCTCAAGTTCTATACTTTGTTTATAAAAAATACCTAAATTATTTGTCTAAAAATGTCACTCTAAACCCCTCCTACAAATATTTTTTAAACTGAAATGTATCCATATAAAATATATATATTCCAAATTGTGGTCTAAAAATTATTTTGATGCATATATTTAGAATATTGTTCCATGAACTCCAGTAAAAGTGCTTACTTGAGGCTGTCACCATCCCTAGAGGCTGCCAGCCAGTAGAAGTTTTCCATGTAATGGAGATCAGAAAACACGTGCCTGCACCCTGCGCCCACCAGGACAGTCACCTACCACATAACAAGACTTAAAATTTGCAACATCATTGTATACTCAGTGGCAAACATTAATAAAGAAATATTACACTTGAGACCTATCTACAGTAATCTTAATGCTGAAAAGATTTTCACATCAATTATATTTGTCTTTGTTTAACAACCTACAACAATGTAGCAAGTCATCGGCCTATTTTCACAAATTGACTTTTCTATGAAATAGACAAATCTAAAACAGTTTTGCAAATCAAGTATAAAAAACTCCAGATTTTTTAGTTTATTCGAAAAACTTTATAAACTGCTATGGTTTACAGGATATTTTTCACATATTTCACTGAATGTCTAATATTTTCACAATTCTTGAAATGCAATGGGTGTCAAATCAACCGGGTGAAGATATCCAAACGAACATTGTTGTCAAGAGGTTGATAACTTTTCGAAGGTTAGCTTGTAATTAGATTTATCTAGACATACATGTATATGTGGGCAAACTGGAATTCAATTGGTAAAATAATAATAAATTAACTATAAACTACAAAAGTATGATTTTAGCATCGCTCCAAACATATTTGACTCATAATAATGTGCCTATTTTATATGTCCACCGATGTCCTAAAAATGTCAAAAGCTTATATTTGCAAGGTAAATATGTAGAAATATGTATTTACCAGTATTGGAATCAGATCATCTGATGTCAGACATGGAATTTCTGAAATAAAAATATTTATCTGAGATTCATTAAGCTCAGCATGGAAGCAGTTTCCTGGGGGCCATTTTTGGGGAATACAAGGAACATTTTTGTTCCTACAGAGCTGGGGTGGTATTAATAAAACATCTAAAGTAATTCCTACTTTTAAGTCAATTTCCTAATAGTTTCGTTGTCAAATTAAAAGAAAAGTAAAATATTTTTTTTACATCAAAGCATTTATTTTAAATCAAATCAATGAAAATAAAGTATTTCGGATATTATGAAGCTATAATAACATATGAATAATAAATAATTATTTCTGGATATAAATAATTATATTTATTTTTGCCGAAATAGCAGGTAGCTGCATGCTGCTAAGGACTCCGTGGTCACTAAGCTGTTCGTTACGCTTCGGTTGTTCACGTGCGAATATCGCGCATGCGCATCGCGATCTCGGTCTTTCTCGTGACGAATGCTAAAGTAACAGGCCGAATTCCGTAAATGAGCTAGGAAATGACTTTAAATGTTTTATGAATACCGGCCCAGAACTTCAGTTGCAAATTAGATGATTTTAGGCTTAGTGTTAAATTTACAAATTTGGTTCAAGTTACTCTGTTTGTTCATAATAATAAATATATAGCCATCTCTTCCACATTTTTGAAAAAAATAATTGTCACCAAAATGAAATCCTTCTGCACACACACTATTTTTTTTTTAGGATGGAAAATCAACTGCAGAACATTATAACAAGATGCTTACCATCAACAGTCAGGGTGGAAGACTGGGACTTATGAACACTTGTGTTGACTTCTTCTGTGATTTTATCCTGACAATAAAGAGTACATTGAACATGAAGAAAATGAAAGAGCCATAACTGATAGCAATGCTGGTGGAAGACTCAACAGTCTGCTTTTAAATCAATTTCTATTTAGGCATATAGACATATAAACATGTGTTAAAGGTGTCTATATTGGTTTCTGTTCTGAATAACAAAAGAGACATATTGTAAAAATGGCATAACCATGACAGTTCATAGTACGTACAATACTTGACTTGAGGCAGTAGAGTTTTTCTATCGGGGTTTCCAACTTGTCCAGAGTTTTCATCTCCTGTACCTGTAACAATAGAAAACGTTAGAACTTACCCTTATCCCCTGTAAGGAATTAAGTCATTTTTTTATCACAGTCATTTGAAAAAAAGATTAGCAAGATCTATTTTAACTTATTGAACAGTTTGTTAGTTATGTCCGAGTTTTGCATGCCAACGACAATTACAACAAGGCTATGACAGACAATAACTTTCCTTTTTATCCTCGAAACAGATGAGCTAAAAATCCATTCTTGTATTGTTGGCAATACCACTATATTCTAAAACTGCATTTACTGATACCTTAAATGGAACTTAATTCTGCTTAACATTATTAAAACATGGAGAAACTCATACAGCTGACTCCATAGGTAGAGAGAAGTGTTTGGGCACACTGAGATGGGCTGGTGTGAGGCCCCGCAGCCTGGAACACTTAGTGACGAGAGCGCTGTCCTCCTGGCCGCACCTCTCACATATCACCCCATACAGCTTCCCGTGAACTCTACCGATCACATACCTGCACAAGTTGGGCATAATAGTCTTAGATAGGCACAAATGTATATCATTTAAACTTAGAATACAACCTAAATTTACAGCCAATAATTTGCAGTTATGCAATCATTAAGTACTAGCTTTAATCATTAAGAATTTCAACTTTTGTGGGTGTTTAAATGTCCGCCCACTGCCATTCATCTGATACACAATTCCTGCGTCAGGTTTTGCATTGACAATGTGTCAGCCAATGAGGTCGTATTCTAAGTCAGTTAGATGACCTGAATTACTCTACTCTCACTTTGCCCGTTCTTGATCACTAACATTTTAATTCATGTCATCATCTCATAGTAGTTGTCAATGTAAACATAACTTACATATGAATATATATTCAACATTTTTATAAATATATTTGAATTAATATTAACATATTTATATATATTATTGTAAGTATATTTATATGTAAGTTATGTTTACATTGACAACTACTATAAGATTCTTACGTTACCATACCGATAATTACGTGGTAGACAAACCTAGTATAAATGCTCAAAAATTGCGAGAGATGCATAGCTTCAAGTCATAAGCAATGTAATACATCAGTAAGTAAGATTCGATGAATAGTACACAACGATGTAAATAATGTAAAGTTTATGTAAGGTTGACAATTTCCTTTTTTTCTTGCAATTTTATCATCTGGTGTCTATCCCCTTTAATGAAATTCATTCTGTTTTACAAGCTGATGTACAACAGGCAATAATCAGCTATAAAAGTTTTGATAACTAAGAAAATAGTTCATAGTAAAAAAAAAATGTAATCATTAATAAATAAATTAATACGCCAGAACTTTGAATTTGAATATTATCAAGTGTACAGTACGGTGGTAAATAATCGCTGGTTTATTTAAAGCTGTGTAATTTACCAGGTTTAATTTCCAATGAAATGATTTTATTATTTATATACATATTCCGGTGATTTATAAAGATTTATTAGTGAAATTAAAATTATAGTTCACTGTTTCAATCAGTGAAATAATATTTTGATATTTTTCACTGTTTGGAAATTTGTGCCCACTCTCAAATCCAAAACAAACGCCAGCAGGTACAGGGCTGGGACACAATTTCAACTAGGTCAATTCCAAATGATGTTAGGATCGCATACAATTTGGTGCACTTTTCTAAAAAACTACAATTGAATGTCTTTTCATATCCTCTTAAGACATATAATGAAAAGAAAAATTGTTGGTTTCAGTTTAAGAATGCAATGTATTTCTAATTGTGAACAGCAAAATGAAAAATTTCACTGTTGGCTACCCTACTCAATAAATGTACCTTTTGGTGCTCACTCGATGAAATATACTTAGATCTTACATTGAAACAAATAATTATCTTATATATCTTTAATCACACAAACACCAGAACTTACGTCTCCACACAGGCTTCAACTGTCTCCTTTAATTGATTGCTACATGTCTTCTTGTCCTTGATACACCTCACTAGTTTCTGTAATTAAGAATACATGTATACAACCATAGGTTGGCCGGTTAGTGCAGTGGTTAGCGCACTCACTCCTCACCTAGGCAACCTAGGTTCGATTCCCGGCCTGGGCGCATATGAGTTTGGTTTGTGGTCATGAAGCCGGTCAAGTGGGTTTCCTCCGGGTACTTGGTTTCCCCCACATCACAAGACCACACTCTTATGTAAAGTCATGCCAACGAGAGTGATTAATATAATGTTGTAATAACTTGTTTCACAATCGTTGTAAATTAACTTACTTACAATTACCTTGAAATTAACTTACATCCTACACTCACGAAATAAAACATAATACATTTACTTCAGATGATTCACTTGAATTGGCAAAATGTAATTGTTTTTTTTATGATTTTATAAACGACAGTGGCAATATATTTCACCCCATAATGATAAACATCAAAAATAATTATTTTTATATTGGCAAAGCCATTTCTAAAATAAAATTTTTGGTGCTCACTTAGTGAAATATATGGCCATCTTACATTGAAACAAACTATTATTCTCTTTATCAAATAAAAAGCTTACTTTCAACACAAAGTGCTAACAACAGTGTGCAAGAGGAAATAAAGGACATAACTCAATATTTGTTAAATCACAGATGGATTGTTTTGACAACTTTTAAAATAAAAATTCTTGGAAGGAGCCTAATTTTGCGTAAATGTCTGTAAACCATTGATTTATGACTGCTGATAAAAGATCAGATCGCAGTTCTAAATATTTGCATTCGAAAATTGATATTTTATGGCTAAAGGCGTTACTAATGCTTTCAGAAAAATGTAATTTTTGGCAGTTTTACAAACAATTGTGATCTGTTATATTGTTGGTTATCATAGATGACTGAATTGAAAGCATTGATGCCAAAATCAGCTGATTCTCTGACAATAAATGAAAAAGTTGACAATTTGGTCAATCCATGAGAGTGCAGCTTTAAAGCCAGAGTAATGGGCCTTGTTAAACATGTGTCTTGTCTCACACAATATGTGTACAAAGTTTCATGTGAATAGTATTAACATTTTCAGGTTATGGACAAGGTTGAAGTTTTAGTATACTAGCCAACAACAAGAAAAACCAAGACTATCATAATACCTTAACAAACTGACAAGCTAAGAAATGAAATTTGAAATATCTTATCAACAACAAAAATTTACCTCTGCAAATGCAGTGGCTAGATGCTTAAGTCTGTCCGATGCTTCATGTAGGTAATCTTTCAGGAGAACGTAACTCTTGTTGAACTTGGCAAGCTCCTGATCCAAGTCATGTAGAAGCTTGAAAAGCATAGATGCCAATTTTAAACATTCTGTAGAAGCTCAATTTTCTATATAAAAAGATTCTTTAAAAATATACATCTTTCGGATAAATTGTCGATTTTATGGAGTTACAAAGATAAAATTTTAAAATATATATAATTATATTCATTATTTGCTTTCCGGTGTTAAATAGAGATTTATTAGTGAAATATAATTAATATTTTACTGCTTCAAACAGTAAAAATATCAAATTGATAGCCCCGTCTCAGTTCCAAATCAAACGTCAGACGCACAGGGCTGGGACACAGTTTCAATGATGTCATTTCCGAAATGACTTTAGGAGCACAAATAAATTGGCACATTTTTCTAAAAGAGTGTAATTAGATTACTTTTGACTCCAACTTTAGGCGTGTAGTAAAAAGATTTTTTTTTTGTTTCAGTTTAAGATAGCAAAATATTTCACCTCGTGAATACCTAGCTATGCCACTTGTGAAATATATCTTTTGTGATATATATTATGATCTTACACTGAAACAAACAATTATCCTTTATATAATTTTTTCAAAGAAATATCTAGAAAGTCAAAATAAAGATTTGTGTGTCAGATACAAGCTGAATTTTAACAACACATAGCGAAACCAAACCAACTAGCTCTTACCTTGGAGTCTGTGTGTTTGTGGAGAAAGTCTCGGCACCTTTAACAAAAAGTTTGAAGCATTTAGTTATTGTTTATCAACAAATCGTAAATGTGTATCACATAGAAGTTACAAAACCAAACAAATAATAGCATGCATAGTTTTATTTCAGTTTTATAATTCAATCTATAAAACACAAAATGAACAACAATACATGTACACATACATACACAAACAAGTTTTTTTGGGGAGTTTGAGGAATTTGAACAAAAAACTAACTAATCCTGCTGAAAATACCATTTTTTTCACAATTGTTGAGTAAATTTTGACCTGAGTGGAATACACATAGGTGTGTTGTCATGGACACCAGAAATATAGAAGTAGTGCTTAGTGGAATATGCCAATTTTCTTCAATTGGTGTAAATTGCATTGAACTACTTTAAAAAACAATTTCAACATCATTTTTTCTTAAGTTAAAATTCCTTGACCTACACAACAACTTTTGTACAGTAATCTAATGGCAACCAATGTTATATGCAATGCCATTAAAATATTATGAACAAAATATGTTGAAGTACGTATTTCTAAATAAAACTTCAAATATGGGGATAATATGGACATCCCAAAAGTGGTCAAATTCAAACACATACCCATCCAAAGTAAACTTAATTGGCATTTCTTCTATCCGACTTGCACCATTTTCACTGGGTCTGAATTGCTGAAACCATGGTCAAATGTAATACCCCAGTAACAATATCTACCAGTATTACATGCTTGTAGTAAAGGTCGAATAATTTCATCAATGTTAACATATGAAAGCCAGCTAAAAGCTATTTAATTGTTAACATTGAGGAGATCACTTTTTGATGAAATCTCATTTAAATATATAAATGTGATTAAGCCAAGTTTTTTCCATGCTGCCTTACATATGTTCAGGTATTTCATAAACAAATATGTGAGGATCCAACATTATGTAAGTCTCATTTGAAAGGGATTTATTATACAGAATAAAATATGTTCCGATAAGTGAATAAATAACAAAAAAACTTTGTTGGAGTTGAAAAATTGTAAAGTAGGTCATTTCACCCCAGATTTCAATTTAATTAAATTGTAATAGTGTTTTGTGTAATGTAGTTTTGGTCATTTATTTAACATATTAAATAGTAAGCCTAAAAGAATTCCCTTATTTGCATATTAGTTCCGTTATGTCGGGGAACAGGCCTTTATTCATATCTATGTTGATGTATAACATTGATGAGTAAAAGAAGGAAAATTATTAGGAACATGTTCATGGTTCGTCTAGAAACACATGTATATTGTCTCTAATGCAATAAGAAAGAGCATGAACACATTTCACATAGTGAAACTGTCATCTAAGAAAAATAAAAAATAAAATGACATCCCCCACCCCAATTTAAGAAATGCATGAAAATCTAGCAATTGATTCATATTGGCCTTATGGAGCTATCCCTGAACTAGCTTTCTTAAGGTTGGTTTCACATAAAACAGTTTTCAGTCCTTACAATATAAAACATACACAGTTTACATTTAACCATTATATTAAAACCCTTACCAATCAATTACATTGTATTACCAGTAAGTTATTATCAAAGGGTCGGGCGACAATGAGCATCTTGTAGGGCTTGTACTCCTTATTGTAACCGAGCTCCTCCCCAACAATCTTGATGTTAGTCTTCACTGGAAAACCTGTGCACATACATACCAAAAGTTGAATAATATGTCAAGGGTATTGAATTTATATAAAAATATGCACAGGTGTGATGCCAGAACCAGTGTAGATATTTTGATATAAATTTGGTAACCTTTTTATTTCATACACTTGAAAAAGTAAAATGACACTTATAATCTATGTTTGTTTCCATTTATCGCATACTTAAAGTTTTTAAAGTATGAAATTTAAAATATGGTTTCTATATATTTTCTAGGTAACTATGGTCAAAAAGGAATAAATACAAAGTAAATTTGCATCCTTCCGGCTTCCACCACTACGAGTGATATAAAATTTAGGACACATTCAGAGTTAAAATCTAAACACCCAAACAAGTTTCCATTACAAATCTAGACAGTATATACCTTCCACTGTGGAGATGAAGCGAGCATTATCATCAACAACCAACAGTTGGCTGTCCGACTTCAAGGTCGTGAACTGCCTGCAAAACATCAAATTACATGTATATAATATATATATACATGATGTACTAAGTCTTTAAATAAATGTTGTATCAGTTGAAAGGAGTGGGGGGAGTGGGTTGTGGGGCTGACTGTGGGATGGGTGCAGAGAAGGGAAGGGGAGTTGTATCAATTGAGTGGAGGAAGGACAGGTGGGGGGGGGGGGGGGAGAATATTAGTCAATCGCTTAATTAAACACCACCTCTTAAACAAATAAGTGTCTGACTTATATTAGTAAAGGAAATTGTGAAATTAAATGACCTTTCACAAATGTGGTTTATTTATACAGTACAACCTATTATGGAAAGTGTTAAGTAAACTGAACGCAGCATTTGCCTCAAAAGCACAAAAACTCTCTTCAACTAATTTACCAGAAAACCATACCAAAATTGTGGTCTTTTGGTCGTTCACATTCACTCATATTTATACAAAGTTAAGTCTTCGCCAAGTTAAGCCTTCACCAATATCTGCGTTCAAACTGTGTCTATGCATGGGTTAATTTTATCTACTGAAATTTTACAACGGCAAATAGAAAAGACCTTACCCCTTAAAAAATGGTGATGGTCGCAAGATATGTGTTTCTGAAAAACAAGCAAATTTACTAAGTGTTAAAGATAAAAGCTTTGATATTGCCATATTGCCTTAATATGTATAAAAGGAATCTTATAAAGCATACAACAAGCCTTATACCTTTACCAATGCCTTAAGCTTAAACCTTGATCGCGCTACCACCATTAACCGTAAACTTGAATCATCTGATGTATTTAACTGTTCTTAATATTTTTTATTGTTTACTGGTCATGCGAGTCAATTTCTTTGCTTATAAATACATTTTTTTACAACAAACTATAAACTTTAAGCTTTCAAAAGTGTTTTATAGCGAATTATTGTCTGCTGTATGTCTGCTGTACACTAAAAGTGTAAAACAGATTAATCCTCAATAAAATACATTAAATTGACATGTTTTTACTTGTTTATAAAAAAATGTTCATACATAATCGTGTATTTTTGTAGTTAAGACATTTATTGTTGAATAATAAAATTTAAAGGCAAATTAAGATTATGGTATGATGGCCTGATTAATAGCAGCCTTTACCAATTAGTTTTCTCGAAATAGCTGCCCCCTCCAGACAGCTTGACTTTGGAATACAGATCATGTAACAACGTTCCTGCGCCTCCTCATAAGCAGAAAGGAACTTGGTCTGAAAACAAGGTAATGTGAAAATAACTTTGTTGAAAAATGACTAAAAAACATAGGAGTTGTATGTGAAAGCAAGCTAGAAATTCCCCAATGAAAGCTTTCATTAACTCCCATTCTGTTCACAACATTGTTTTTTCTATAAAAAAAATCCCTTTTTCCTCTCAAACAAAACAAGATTGTACATGAATTCTGGAAGTAGTATTTGTTATTGGTCCCAAATGAATTGTACGATTTGATTCCCCATGGCGAATTTGGTGATAAATATAAGATAGCTCTTCCTCTGTAAAGCATGTTGGTCAATGCAAGCTTTGTCATTTGAACCAATCTTTTAAAAACCTTTTTCGCCCAAAACCTGTCAAATTTGGGAAGATAAGCACATAAAATTAATGATTGGTTGCTGGCACAGGTATGTTGAAAGAGTTATGCACCAGTCAATTGTAACCACGGCCCCTCAGGTCCGGGGGAATACTGGGGATAGCTGGGGAAATGGGCTGTGTTTTTACCTTTCAGATGGCCCTGCAGTGCCGGGTGAATGCGGTGGTTTTGTCTTCACACAAAATATAGCAGGGAATGGGCCTTACCTAGGGTCCCTGGAGTGTGGGGGCATTTGGTGGGGATTATACCATCGATTTGTCCCCGCAGCCCAGGGATTTTTCCCCGGGGTTGGCTGGACCGAAAGTCAAAGTCCCCACTATTCCCCGGACCTGGGGGGGCCATGGTTACAATTGACTGGTGCATTACCTGCTCAGAATGTTAACCTTTGCACCTTCATTTAGATTTAAAAACAGTATACAATTGTATCTTATTTTATCAATAGAAATAATACATCTCTTCTGGAAAATCCACTCCAGTAGGAGTAAACATATTGAACTTCATCTAGAAAAATGATTCCTCGCTTCGTGATCGCACAATATTATGTCTTATGTAACAGTGATATATTGAACATGTTTAAAACAACTTTGGGACGTTCATCCATTTAAATATTCCACAGCTTATTTCAGAATTGGTCCACCAGTATTAATATGATTTCAGCTCTGACCATAACTTGAACCATAACCCTTAAAGAGAAATACCTAAATTTCCTGAAGAAATTTTGAAATAGACAGTATATGTTTGAGAGATAATTTAGAATCTATAGCAATTCATGTGGCAGATGGATTGTACACTCTAGCCAAGACAAACATACTGGGAAAATACATCAGACTAACATGTCGCACTTAGCTGTTCAAAAAAAAGTAGACAACTCAGGAGTGGAACAGAACAGTTGAGTCAGGTTCTGAATTATGTTGAAATAAATCTTGAGGAAGTAAACTCTTGCGTTCCAACAAGGTTGGTTTATCATTTCGTAAACTACATTTTACCTGAAGAGCCCTATAGAAAGGATTGATATCTAATTCGTCTATATCGGTCATCATTCAAATTATCTCAATTGACATTCAAAAGAAAAATAAATCCACTTTTCCAATTTGTTTACATTCAACAGTCTGGATTCAGTGACAGCTGAACTGTATTAGTGGAATGTAACCTTACACATAATCTCGATATCTTGTGTTAATTTGTGATTAAATCTTCAACACGATTGATACATTCATTTTTTTCTATTTAAACAAATAAAAAAACATTTTTACCATTCTGTCAGCAAGTGGGAGAACATACATTGATTCCTTCTATTTTATTAGAGGTTAAAACAAAATGGCGGTTTGCAGGTACAAAAGAATAAATTTATCTTTTAAATCAAAATATTTCCATACATTTGCCAACATTTAACGTGTTGTTGAAGCATTCAATAACTGAGCAATAAATGGACCTTGTATATGTATTGACAAACCCGTTACCTGAACATGCACAGTCAAAATATAGTTCTGGAATATGTTGCTTCAGCCTGAAGTTTAGCCCAATAACTTGAATAAGTCTAAAATAATAGACGTTATATACGGGATTCTTCTAATTCCTATGATGGATTTGCAATATCAAAACTCGTAAAAAAATCTGTCTACATACAATTATTTGCACGCCTAATATTTTAAGCCCAGTAACTCCAGGAAGCCATAGGTTGTGTAGTTTGTGTAGGCTAGAAGTAGAACGGGTCACGGACTCTACGGACCAGACATTACGGACCAGATTTAGGGAAATTACGGACCAGATTTAGGGACATTACGGACCATCTTCAAAAACTTACGGACCATGATTTATAATGTTTTTAAACATTTTTTTTTAATTTATTCACTCATTGGTCTTAAATTTGTTAATAAATACTTTAATATAATTGCTCAGTATGACAATTATCTTTAATGTAACTGAAAAATCCCATGAAATTCCAATGTTAAACATCAATTAATTTTTATAAAATATTATAATAATGTGAATAATAACGAACGAAATATGTGTTTATCTTATAATTGTTAATGTGAATATTAATGTTTTCATATGTGATCGATTGCTTTCTGAAATAAACTTTCGATCGTCATATTTGTTTGTTTTCCGTTTCATCTGTTTTAATTGAAAGGTTCAGTGAAAGTGCGCAGTCAGAATGGGTTTTCACACATTTATGATTGCCAATTAAAGGTTGTCAGTATAATGTTTGTTTCTTTTGTAATATACCACCGATAATTACGGGTACAATTATAACTAATAAACACTAATTAAGGCAACAGAAATTGCCAGTTTTAAACATCAGTTTGCAAGAATTGCAACAAACACTGATATGTTCTTATATGTGCTCGATTTATTTTGGGAAATAAACTGTTTTGGAAAATATTTCTGCTCGATTTATTTTGGGAAATAAACTGTTTTTGAAAATATTTCTTCTGTTGCTTTTAACTGATTTTACTGCCAATCTTTCAAATTTTGTTCATTATTTTTCAAATAATTGTTATAAATACATAGGTCTTTTACACCTTTTGGAATTTCACAAGATTTTATATTGAACCATTGATCTTTTCGAACTTCACGGGATTTTTCACAGTTATATGGAAGATATAACGTCATACTGAGCACTCATATTCAAGTATTTATTAACAAATTAAAAACTAATGAGTGAATAATTTAAAAAAAAAATGTTTAAATCATGGTCCGTAAGATTCCGAACATGGTCTGTAATGTCCCTAAATCTGGTCCGTAGTGTCCCTAAATCTGGTCCGTAATGTCTGGTCCGTAATATCCATGGTCCGTAGTGTCCGTAATTCAGTAGAACCAGCCCCCCGGTTAGCTCAGTTGATTAGAGCTGTGTGTTTGGGCGGTCGTGGGTTTGAGCTTCACAACGGGCGCACTTTTCCGCCAAGGTTTATTTTATTGGTGGCAGTGGTTAACGGCAGGAGTGCCTCCGGTGGCCTTATGGGTTAATTGGGGGAGGAGTGTAGTGTGTGTGGGCTAGAACCAGCCGCCTGGTTAGCTCAGTTGGTTAGAACTCAGTGTTAGTGTTAAGGTGGTCGTGGGTGTGAGTCCACACGGGGCACACTTTTCCTCCAAGGTTTACTTTAGTTGCCAGTTCATAAGCATCATCAGAATCTGTTTTCCACAAAAAATGCTCATTTGTCAAATTAATCAAATCCGCGTTTTCACATATTTCTGAGCCAATGACAATCGAGCATTTATACCATTTACTGCAGCTCCATATCATGTAGAGTAGATTTGATGGTGAAAACAAACATTTATTTTGAAGAGATTATTTTGTCGATCTACATGATTTGGTTAAGTTGTCTATTTTTCATCTGCCTTCTGCGCATGTGCAAAGTAACTTTGACAGATAAAAGTGCCGTTTTCTTGAGGCAGTTGAAGCTCATGTCATTAACCTGAATTATTAAATAGATGTGTAATCAGCGATCAAATTGTAGTGACATCTATTCAGTGCACAATTAAATTATCTATGTGACAATATTCAAATACAAATCTCATTATGTTTCTTCCTTTAAAATACTCCATATAATATTCATACAACCAATCAAACAAATTCAGTACCAATATGTGCAATCTTTTGTTGATCATTATGAATAAAAAACTTAACAAATATACGTCGGTAATTAAATTAATCTAAATATCAACAATATCAACTAAAATACCATAAACGTTCATGTTTTGGTGTTTTCCATGTTTTAAACATATGTCAATCCAAATTTTTTGCTTTTAAAACTCATAAAGCTGGAGAAAAAAATACCATCACCTGACATAAATTTAATGAAACTTTGGCCAAGGCAATTTAACTTTCGTGCCAAAATATAATGTGACTACGAAAAGGGAGAAGCTTTTGGGTCAAATAAGTGCGCACACCAGATGGGTTAGAGTTCATTTAGGCAATCTACAGAAAATGGTGCAAGCCTTCTCGAATTGTAGATCACCAAAATGAACTCATTAACATATACTGCAAAAACATGCAAACTGAAGCAAGATATAAAACAAAGGTAACATCCAACTCCCTGATATAAATAATTCCTGATTTGCAACTTCATGTTCGTTGGTATTCTGTTATCCGTTCCCTAAAGTATTGATTGCTTTTCAGGAAGAAATAAGTCTGTTGAGATGTCCACAAAGCGGCCAGCTAGTGATGCTGGGGGGAGCAGCACAGATGGCCCCCCAGCCAAGAAGTCCTTCACCAGGATTGAACCCCTAAACTTGGGCTCCATCTACTCACTGGTATATTCACACATTCCTTAAGCTTTCTATAGCCATATCTAATTTCAACTTAAATTACTTTTAAAGTAAATATATTCCATGGTCAAAATAAGCCCAAGCCCTGCACATGTAAAACGCTATCCAAACTTGTTCAAATTTTGAATTTCATATAGCGGGGCTTGTTAGAAAGTGAGATACAAAGACAAGGGAAAGATTTCAGCCTGGTTCATACAGGAAGTGGCCATGTTGGATTGTTGGAATGCACTTTGTTGTCCAATCAACCATCTATTTTGTGAGCATTGAGCCAATAAACCAGTCTTTATGGACTTTTTGTTGCGTGTTGTAGGAGCAGATGGACATGAAGGTGCTGCAGTTCCAGAACAAGAAGCTTGTCGAGCGGATCGACCAGCGCAAACGTGCCGAGGAGGAGCTGCACAAACGTATCGAACAACTTGAGAACCGGCAACGTACTGACGATGCTGTTCTCATGATCGTCAACAGATACTGGAACCAGGTGAGTGTTTGAAACAGCTGCCTGCAAACATTCATGGCTGCCCTTCTGCTGTGTTTAGCCTCCCACCTCTTAGTACAAGGAGATGTCTTACATTAAATTAATGAAATTATTTGAAAAAAATCCTGAAAGGTTTTCTTGGTTGATTATTTTAAAATGAGTAGGGATTAAGCCAGGTTTTAAAAAGAAAAGATTGCTGCAAAAGAGGTACAGATTGCTACAAGAGAAAAGGGCACACTGTATTGCGCTGTGAATACCTTGAACATTATGAATGGGACAGAACATTGTGTGTAAAGGAAGTAGTTTTAGATTTCAACTGCAAATATATGAAGTTTGTATGTATTTATATTCATTTTATGAGTTTTTTAAGAAAAACTAAAGAAATAATTGATTATTTTAAGCCTTTAATTCTATGAAGTCACACAGATGCATATGCTGGTTTCCATGATTGTCTTTGGAACATGGAAAACTTTCAGAAACTATTGGCCCGATTTCAAAATATTTTCACAGATATGTTCCTTATGTGACCCTTTTATCAATGTTTTTTTTATGATTAATTATTTGTTTTACAATCATTGAAGATATCATCTTCTAACTTCCTAAACTTATTCACACTTACAATGTGCTCTGTTGTAACAAGTTATATAACTCCAATATAAATATTGTAAGAGTAATGGCCCTTTGTAACATTTTAAACAAATACATATTTTCATGTTTTTATAAGCCTCATTAAAAAAGGGACATATTATAGCCTCACCTGCGGTTTCTTGCGGGTGTGTGCCAGTATGTTGTCCTATCAGTAACTTCAGCACCCTCTGTCCAAGGTAAGGGCCATCTTGGCCCTCTTGTTTGCAGTTAGAAGCTATCCTTAAAGTTTCAAAAGACTGTTTGGATTGATGTTTTGTGTTTTTGTTAACAACCTAGATCTCTGGCTGTCCCTAATTGAATGTTTCATTCAAGAGCAATGGCATTTAGGTTATAAGGGTTATAGGACAATAGTCTCCTCTGTGTATACTTCTGTTGATTTAAGTGATATGTTTTACTTGTTTCAGCTGGATGAAGATGTGAGAGTCCTAGTTCAAAGATTTGATGCTGAGACAGCTGATGAGGATGAAAACAAAAGTAAGGGCATTAACGTGCATATGATATAGATCTGACATAGTAAATTAGAAATCTTTTGGTCATTTCATTCAAAATCATTTTGTATTTCTACACGTGCTACCATTGCAATCCTCTCTTTGGTTTAAAATTGCTCCTTGGATTCTTAAACGGCAAATGCATTTTATTAATGCAGCAACTGGAGCCCATTTCGTGTTATTTCAGTTACAACCAGTGTTTTCAATTGGTTAAACATTTCACACTAGAAATTTAAATAGTGATGACAACATTCATGATTGAAACCTTGAAACCTTCAATTTTAGATTCCAGTGTATTTGTAAAGCTTGTATTTTGCTGGATAATTATGTGTGCATTAAGATTAGTTAAAAGCATCTTGAAGTGGATACAACTGGCTTTGCAAACAATTTCAACAAGAGTATGATCCCCATAGCCCTGAACCCTTCATTTGCTTATTTTCAAATTTAGTTTTGATGTTGGGATTTTTGTCTAGTATCAAAATAAGATTGCATCGGGAGGTTTAAAAATTCTAACTCTTTGTTTCAGACCAGAGCACGGAGACAACATCGTTCCTGGCACTGCTGTCCACCTGGGACAGACAGGAACTGGAACAGCGTCTGGGACAGCGGGTGGAGTTCTCCAAGCGAGCCATTGGGAAACTCCTCCAGGCCTTCGACAGGTTGCTTCAGAGGAACGAGAAACTCCACACCTCTCTCCGTGAAAAGGCAGAACAGGTGAGCACTTCTGTTGTGCCCATGTTTCGCATGTGTAATTTTCTGCTGTACTAGTGATGTTCCCATGATTGATTATAATAGAAAATTTATGGGCTGGGCTTGAAATTTTCTCTCATTATTTGCATTCAGTTAATTTCCACCAATTTTCTAGATTTCATTAATACATACAGAAGTGTTTAGATGTTATTGTAAACCATATCGCCAAAAGCAACAACAACACGTCACAGCTTAAAACAATTCATAACATAAGCATTGTTAAGGATAACGAGTTATTATACAAGAATAAAACTACAGTTAAGGTATTGTCAAAAAACGATTGTACTATTGATAATTGGTTACTTGAGTGGAACCAATTATCAGAAGTCAAACTGGAACCAATTCTCAACACTTTACCGTCTGTTGTTTATCGAAGAAAAGTTATGCCAAAAATGAATGGTTTTGGCCTAATAATTGTTCTTGCATGTTTGTCATTGTTCATATTGGCTAGGCAACAGGCATAACCTTGCTCAATTTTAACCCGAGTTTAATTTAATGAATTATATGAAATAAATATGCTTTACCAAATCTACTTAGTTTTTAGTCCGTCTGAACTTAGATTGTAGAAATAAAAAGAGTTTAAAATTGAAGCTGTTTGTGCAGTGATTCATTTCGAAATATGCTTGATTGATTCTTTGGAATGCATGTTTCAGGACCTTAGATCCTGATAAAAGGATGAGAGTCCTAAGTAAGGTTTTGTTCACAAATTACTTTTAACGAAATTCATCCTGCTGATACACATGGTTAAAATAATAAGACCCCAGGGAAGCCAGGAGAATAGGACTCCGCATGTGTAGCAAACTGTGATGGCATGTTGCAATTTCTTTTAATTATATTCTAGGAAGAGGACCTAAAGTCTGATGTGCCACTTGTGTCGGCCTCATCTGATATACAGCGTCAAGAGATATCACCCATTAAACAGGAGCCTGAGGTTAAGAAGGAGTCTGAAGAAGGGTCAGAGGTGAAACAGGAGCCCGAAGAGGTTAAACAGGGGTCAGAGGGCACAGATGGGGCTGAGGTCAAAACTGAACAGGCCAAGGGTGAGTAGAGAAGATGGTGGTGGTGGCTGCGGTGGTAATGGTGGTAGTGGTGGTGGTGCTGCTGCTGTTGATGATAGCGAAGAAACTGATTATTGAGGTTATGATTATGATAATGATGGTGATGGTTTTGTTGATTGTGGTGGTGGTGGCGATGTTGTTGATGATAGCAAAGGAACAGATAAAGGTGGTTATGATGGTGGTGGTGGTGGTGGTGGTGGTGGTGCTGCTGCTGCTGATGATGATGATGACTGGGTTTCTTTATCATGGCCTGTCAATAAGGCTGCCAGTACAGGTTTCTATCCAGGAAATGGATTCTTGAGGATTCTTGTCAGCTTTCAGCTGTCTTCACAATCAAGCTTAAATAAATAAGTATGAACTTAACTCATAACATTGTAATGCTTGTTGATAATTAATAATCTCCTGGTTCCAATTTCTCGAAACATCTTAAGTCCCTTATAACAGGATTAAGCTAAGCTTGCTATTTTTGTTTTTCAATAATTTGTGTAATATTTACTTCTTTAACAACTGGTATACTTTAGATAGGAATTAAATTTATGATTATCACAATAAACCATTTTCCTTTCTTAAAGGTTCAATTTAAGTATTATTTTACCGTAGCTAATTAAAACAAGCTACTTAAGCCAGGAAAGCTTAAAACGTTTCAAGAATTTTGGGCCTGACGATGTTTGTGATCAGCTGAAAATAAAAGTTAATTTGTCTTTCAGCAGGAGAGGAGGATCAGAAGCCAGTTAAGCAGGAGGTGAACGATGCGAAGGCCGGAGGTGATGTGAAGGTGGAGGTGAAAGAGGAGCCGATGGAGTCTGAGCCCGCAGAGACATCCCACAGCACGGCCCTTGCGTCTGCCATGAGGGAAGAGCTACAGGAACTACAGATGGAGAACAAGCGCCTTCACAATCTCGTCACTGACCTACATCAGAGGCACCACCAACACACTCTCAAGGTACATGTCTGGTCAGGAGGTAAAGACCTCTTTTATATGCCCATGTGAATTACTTGGTAGCCACAACATTGACAGCTGTCTAACTTGATAAACAGATTTTACAGGTATCAATTGTTTTTCAAACTTGCTCACCAACTTTCATCAGAGACACCACCAACACACTCAATGAACATGTTCAGGAAATAACTCTTTTTTGAATTTGCCTATAAGCAATACTGGCCATCCACACCATTGCCAACTTTCTTATTTCAACAGATTGTGTCCAATGTTTACTAAACTTGGTTATAGTGTGTATCTGCAGTATCTCAAGACAAGATAGATAACAAGCCATATTGCTTTTGGTGATCCTGTGTTGTATTGCTTCAAAAGTGTCAAAAATTGATAGAATTTGTCCTATTTCATAACCTGTATAGTTCAATTTCACTTAAATATACACTGGTTAAGGTAGTCAAGCTAATATACAAGTTTTATTTATTAAAGTTTCGTGAAATATGCTGTCATATTGACAAAAAAATCATAATTGACCAAGGTGATAGCCGAGTTCAATAATGATTTTTTGGTCAATATGAACTGTGTATTTCACAGCTAAAAAGTAAATAACTGTTTTATTCCACATAAAGTATGATATGTTATAACCTCATGTGATAAATAGTTAAAAATACAGGTCAATATGACTTTCTGAAGTAATTTTTCCAGCGTTATTATGACATCATATCATAAACTGTTTCCAGTCTATAAATAGACAGGTCAATATGGCCTTTTTTTGTCTTTGAACATTGCTCTTCGTCCAATCATGGATGGTTTATTTATAGTTCATGTAATAAAACAGATAAGAATAAACAAAGAACTTAAATCTGAATTCCATCTAGTTCCATCTGTGACCCCTGTACAGGTAGCGGAGCTGCAGGACAAGTTGACAGCTGCTGAGACAGAGATTGCCGAGTTGAAGAACAAGGTGGAGGATGCCGAGTATAACTACCAGGTGTCGTCCGCACGCGCTGAAAAACTCGACCGATACCTCTCAGACGCCCTCCAAAAACTTCAGAACTATGAAGATAAGAACGTTATTCAGCTTGAAGGTGGCAAGTCTGTCACAGGTGTCTCCAAAAATAAGGTAAAGATTTTGTGGGAAAGGCTGATGATATCGAAATTAATAAGAAATTATATTGAATTAGATTTATTCATAAATGTATGGCCTTATAAAATAGACTAATTCATTTTGGTAGAACATTTAAAGTAGAAGAATAAGTATTAGTGGTACGGAAATAGAATGCTTGACTTGAAATCTTGTAATGAATAAAAATAAGAATCTTGAATGGAGCAATAAAATAAACCCCAAAAACAACAAATATTTGAAACTGAAACAATTTCAATTAGATAGGTAACAATTAAAAATTACTCAGTTTGACCTTTTTACACTTTTCAGAAGTCATGAGGACTTCTGTGAACTGGTCAGGATAATCCAAACAAACTATTTTTTCAATTGTTGCCGAATGTTTGTTGTTTGTCTTCCATGCAGTTTGATGAGATTCTGTCCGACCTGGAGGAGCAGCGGGAGCTGGCAACCAATCGGCTTGTAGAGCTCGAGAAACTGCAGAAGGACCACCAGAAGGCTCTTAAAGATATTGAGCAACTGAAACTGGATGTAAGTGCTGCATGTCGGATCAAAAGATTATTGTGAAGTTAAGTGATCTTAACACTACACAGTAAGTATGTATAGAATGTGAAAACTTTGAGAATGGTAGAAAGATTGAAAAATCTTTTAAGGTTTAAGGGCACTTTGAAAGCGAAACAATAATGCTTAAAGGGGTTAGACACTAGATGGTCCCAAAATCGGCCAAAAATTCTCAGCTGAGTTTACTCTTATTAGGATAGCGCATAATGGTTTCCCAGTTTAAAGTATTAAA
This sequence comes from Mya arenaria, assembly GCF_026914265.1. Taxonomy (NCBI): domain Eukaryota; kingdom Metazoa; phylum Mollusca; class Bivalvia; order Myida; family Myidae; genus Mya; species Mya arenaria. Next base: position 12,428,395 of record NC_069125.1, on the reverse strand, counting down.
GTATTCTAAGCATGTGAAAGTTACATGATAAGTTCAGATATATTTACCGACATTTAAAAAAAAATAGCTGGTATTCTTGTGATAGACAAACCCAGATAATTTCAAATTGGAAAAATATGCGAAAGATACATGTGTCATAAGCGATGTGATACATCAGTTAGTAAGATTCAATGCGCTGTATACAATGATATCAATTTTGTGTAAGTTTTTGACAATATTCTTTTTTTTTTGCAATTGTATCATCTTGTGTCTAGTCCTTTTAAAGTAAAAGGTAATAGTTATCCATGAAAGCATTATTCATGTTTGTAGATATAGAAGTTCTAAAACAGAATTGGTGTTTAAAGCATACAGTGCAGTATAACGGCAGAACAAAACTGTTCACAGGTTTCATAACACTAATAAGCTAGGTTACATTACACCATTATACCTAGGTTACATTATACTATTACAGCTGCAGCATCTTCCTGAGAGTGTTATAGTTGAGACAACTGAGTACAAGTGTCTACAGTCACAGTTTTCCGTGCTCTACAATGAGAGTTTGCAGATGAAGACGCTGCTTGATGAGTCAAGGACACTGGTTCTTACCAACAAGAATGCACATCTCCGCCAGATTGAACAAATGGAGGTCAGTGTTATGACAGAACTTCTTGAATTTGTTTCATTTTGGTTACTTTAAATGAAAGTTATCATGTTTTATTTGCTAGACTTCAATTTACAAAGGTAAAAAAATAGAATTTGATCAAATGATTGCCCTGATTTTATAGAAGTATTTTATTTGCTACTAAAATATGAATGGTCCGTTTGAAAATCATTGTCTTTCTCTCCCTCGCATTGAATGTAAATGAGTAACCTAGATTTGGGTTATAATGCTTGCTTGAGTGGTGATATGTTATAAAAACTTTTACTAGTGTTATGCATTACAATTGCTTTAGTGGTATATTGAGCTGATTAGAATTGTGTAAAAGTTATACAATTTGCTAGGGTGATGAATGACACGGATTCTATTTGCTAGAGTGGTGAAGGACTGTGATACTATTTGCTTGAGTGGTGAATGATCTTGATACTATATGCAATGGTTGTGAATGTCCTCATTCAATATTATGTGCCAGTGTGGTGAATGACATTGGTACTATGTTCTAGAGTGGTGAATGACCTTGATACAATGTTCTAGAGTGGTGAATGACCTTGATACTATGTTCTAGAGTGGTGAATGACCTTGATACTATGTTCTAGAGTGGTGAATGACCTTGACACTATGTTCTAGAGTGGTGAATGACCTTGATACTATGTTCTAGAGTGGTGAATGACCTTGATACTATTTGCTAGAGTGATGAATTACCTTGATACTATGTTCTAGAGTTGTGAATGACCTTGATACTATTTTCATGAGAGGTGAATGACCTTGATATTTTTGCAAGAGTGGAGAATTACCTTGATACTTTTTTCTTGAGTGGTGAATGACCTTGATACTATTTTGCTAGAGTGATGAGTTGAGCAACCAAAAGAAGCTGCGAACGGAGGTGATTCAGCTAGAAGATGCCCTTGGTCAGGTACGCAAGGCCTATGAGATGTTGAGGATTGAGTTTGAGCAGACGCTTGCTGCACATGAGCAGACAGGTAATTAATATGGTAGAATTCTGTGTGGCGTTATATGATCTTTTATTCATTTTAAACAATTAATGACAAAGAATCTTAAGATTATAGATTGCATTTATGTTTTGGGTGAAATACTTACCAATACTTACCAATATATTGGACTTGCTTGTTTAATGAATCTACTCGGCATTCTTGTCAAATTTGTTTATGTAGTGATTTCTTAGCCTCTGAGAGCATAGAATAAAAAACAACAATTCTCACACACAAAAAGTGTCACATGACAATATGTACATGTGTAGAAAGGCCAACAACACTGGATTTAGTTAATACAAAAGACCCACTTTTAACTTTAATAACAACAACAACAGACAAGCTTTGTAGTCTGCTTTTGCTTCTAACAGTTAGTAAAACCTTTTGAAAATTGAAACTGTGGATCCAGGTTCAATCAACCAGGAGATATGTAAACCCCTTCTTACTATATTTACAACAAAAACAACAGCAACAGACAGGCAAGCTTTGTTGTCTGCTCGAGATTTACTTCTTACAGTTCTTAAAACCTTTTGAAACAATGACTCCAGGTTCGATCAACCAGGAGATGCGTAACCTGATCCAGTCTCTTCAGAAGCACAACCAGCAGCTCAAGGCTGAGGCCCAGCGGAACAGGCGCAAGGTCAAGGAATGCCAATCTGAGATTAATAAGGTACGCCGTTAATGTGATAGCTATTAACCAAGCCAAAATAGTATAACACAAACCTGTTAACTTGGTGAGGTTCTGGAAGTTTAGAAAGTCCAAGTGGAACATACGCTAGGTCAAGGAATGCCAATCGGAGATAAACAAGGTAAGCAGTTAATGTTATAGCTATGTACCTAAACGGTAAATTTGATAACTATGTACCGAGCCAAAACAGTATAACACAAACCTGTTAAATTGGTGAGGTTCTGGAAGTTAAGAAAGTCCAAGAGGAACATACACAAGGTCAAGGAATGCCAATCAGAGATAAACAATGTATGCTGTTATTGTGATAGCTATGTATGAAGCCAAAACAGTATAACACAAACCTGTTAACTTGGTGAGGTTCTAGAAGTTAAGGAAGTTCCAGTGGAACATACACAAGGTCAAGGAATGCCAATCTGGGATTAATAAGGAATGTGGTTAATGTGATAGCTCTGTACAAAACCAAAAATGTTACCTTGGGGTGGTTTGGGAAGTTAGAAAGACATATTCTGAGACCCTATGGGATGGATGCTATGTCAAGAAATGCCTGGCTGAGTTTAACATGATTGGGGGCCAATCATAGAGTACCAACAAAGTGTTTTAATCTAAGGAAGAGTCTAGCAGTATAGGTAATCTTGAGATTTCTGTATATGTTTATGGAAATGTAATCATATAAACCACAGGCCACCTAAAATAACATGAAATACGGAGAAATGGTAGGATTCTTTAAAGGGTGACCAAATATAATTTTATGATGTTGTCCTAAGATATTCCAATACATGTTTGTAGACTTTAAATTATCCTGGGCAGACTGTACATGTACTACTCATTAATAATCAAACTCAGATATTGACTTTGTTTTGTGTATGCTGCAGTTGAAGGAAAAAATGGAAGAGCTGCAGGGTGCCAACAAAGATGCAGGTGGAGAGGAAGGGGGCAGCTCTGCGACAGGAGAGGGGGGCAGGGCCAAGTCACCCCGTGGGGAGGGCTCGGAACCCTTTGTCTTGCCACGAGATGATGACAATGACGACCTCGAGAAGGAACGGGAGAAAGGGAAATCCGATGCCGAAATATTTAAGGACCTCAAGGCTCAGCTTAAGTAGGTCAAGAATCTATGCAACGCTTTGAACTTTAATCTGAACTTAAATACAAAATATATATTTAAAGAGTGACTTTTGTGACCTTCAATTAGAAATAGCCCAAAAAATAACAGAATTACTTGCATGTGTCACATTATATAGACATATTGACATGGGTGACATTATACAAATATGCTGACATGAGTGACGTTATACAATCATGCTAGCATGTGACATTATTTTGACATTGGTGACATTATCCAGACTAACTGACGTTGGTGACATTGTACATTTAGATTGACATGGGTGATCTACAAACATGATGACAAGGTTGACATTATACTGACATGGATGACATTGTACAGACATACTGACATAAGTGACATACAGACATAATAAGTGATGCTTTACCGACATACTGAACTGATAGATTTATGATCATTAATGATGGGTATAAATCTATTAACCATAACATCTACTCATCATGGCAAGCAATGTTACATCTAGTGAAGGTAAAAAATATAATTGTCAAACTGGTAAATTTTTAAAGAGAGCTACTACTTTGTATAAAATAATATCAACTAAATGAATTACATGATTAAATACAAAAGATTGATACTACCTTGTGTTTGTGCTGTCAGGAAGTCTCAGGATGCACAGAAGGAACTTAAGCTGCTACTCGACATGTACAAGGCTGCACCAAAGGAACAGAGGGATAAAGTGCAGGTACACCATCCTCCGTACAACATGTGGTAAAACGAAGGAATTACATTTTACTCTAATTATTATGCCTTTTTGTGTCACTAAACCCAAAAATGGATGAAACATAGGGATTATACTTTCATTTTCGATCAGTTACTCAGGGCTTCCATTAAGAATTTGAAACTGGAAGTATGAACTTCCTGTTCATCAATATCGGAAGTTTTTCACCAAAATTAGGAAGTTTAAGTATCATGAATACAATATTTTAATTATTTTTTTTAACTATTTTTCAACTTAAATGTTAAAAATAAAATAATTTGCAACTATAACTTGCCAAATTCACAGATTTATATTAATATAATTAATTTTACTTGAAGACTGATTGAAATAGTGACCATAAAAGTAATATTGACAACAGGTTTTGATATTTTGAACTGCCAAGCTTTCAACTTTGGAAGTTTTTTTCAACATTGTGGAAGTTTTTGTATTTCCAAGAAATCAATTTTGGAAGTTTTAACCCATTTCTAGGGAGTAATATACTTCCAAACTTCCTTTAATGGAAGCCCTGGTTACTTTTGAACATTTGTTGTGGAGTCTGCAAAGCATGTATGCACATTTGGCATGGTCTGTAGATGACCCCTATTGTATTTTGGATCAACATGTCAAAGGTCAAGGTCATGATGAACTTAACTATAAATATTAAGTGTGTTTCTGATCAATAACTTGTGCAAATTTTGTGTAGAGTTTTTTCAATCATGGTTTGCAAATTGGGGATGTTCATTAGATGACTTTTATTGATTTTGGGGAAAATGGTCATGTTCCTTATGTTTGCTAGAAATATATGGGCGACACGTATCGAAATGTGGAAATTGAGTTTAGTAGAAAAGCTTTTTAAAGCTATTAGCCTATAGTCCAGGAATGTTGAAATCATAATGATAAAACATTTTTGGCAAAGTAATATGTTAACAAGTATGTGAAGAAAAATAATTAATAAGTTTATAACAATGATAATGATTATCTTTAGGAGGTTGGTAACCAGAAATATAGCTTAGTCACTCATGATTTATGACCCTTATAATGTCAACGTAATGTGATTTTCAGTTGATGGCGTGTGAGAAGCGTCTTAACAAGGAGATAGATGATCTGAGGCAACACATCAAGAAGATGCAGGAGTCCGAGAGACGGGAACGTAAGAAGCTGGCTGAAGAGGACGCTCTTCGTAAGATCAAGAAACTCGAGGAGACAATACAGGACCTTCAGAAAAATCTTGCCACACAGAAACAGGTATGGTGAGCACTTGAACTGGGATATATTATTTCTCACTTTATACTTATGTACTGAAGAAATGTCAAAATACATCATCATACAACCTGCTTTAAAGAGACTCGCTCATGGTTTGTAAAATGCACTTTTTATGTAAAAAAACAAAATGAAATCAAGTTTAGCAAATCATTAGGAGTGTCAAAACTAAGATACTGACAGCTTGAACCCTTTAACAAATGTTGATATTCATTCAAATAATGTCTTTGAAGACCACAATTTTGAATACAGTAATGCTATTCAGCAAATAATTCAGGGCGATTGGTTGATGAATATTAACACTTGATGTTTCCAATGTATTCCATAAAGCTTAAAATATACAAAAGCTACTATAGAAGACCATGTGGCTCAGTGGTGAAGGGGTCTGTTTCCTTATAAAATCTTGACTGTATGGGCATGGGTTAGCTCCCCACTACAACCACAATATTTTTTATACTTTGATTGTATTTTGCTGCAATTTCGGTATCATAGAGTAAAATAATTATAAAATAAGTGTTTTCAGATGCATTATCAGGAAAAATATTTTTTGTTCCAAAATCATGAGCGTGTCAAGTCCCTTTAATGCCGGAAGATTAAGTTACTTGGGGACAATGGCATTATGAAAGCTTTACTAGCCATAAAAAAGATGCCTATATCATTAGTATGTACAGATATGGATGATTTAAACAGTGTAAAATCAAGCCATTTTAAACCAATTTTGTTGAATGAATCTTTAATAATTTAGAATGACAAGGTGCTTTATTGTATGTATAGAGGTAAACGTAATGATGCTGTACATATGTATGAAGGCGACTGTTGAATATACATGTACTGTTTTTATATCAGCGTGAGGATGTTTTGCTGAGTGAGATGGACGCCACGGGGCAGGCGTTCGAAGACATGCAGGAACAGAACACGCGTCTCCTTCAACAGCTACGTGAGAAAGACGATGCAAACTTCAAACTTATGTCAGAGGTAATGTCCACAAATATATTGACATTAAAGGCAGTCCTTATAGATATTAGTGTTTAAACAATAAATAAACACTAAGTGTAAATAAAACAATAATATACTGCTTAATTGTCTAGATTATAGAGCATTTCCCAAAAGGTGAAATTCAGTGAATCATCACTGATAATACTGACTGTTTTAAGTTTATATGCGTAAAGTAAAAGATCACTACTGATTGACTAATTGTGTGGTTTTAGTGTATCAAGATAAAAAAGCCAGACTGGTTGAATGTATGCAGCGTATCAAGGTTGACCAAACTGGTAGTGTGTTTTCAGCGTAACAAGATAACCAGACTGGTAGTGTGTTTTCAGCGTATCAAGATAACCAGACTGGTTGTGTGTTTTCAGCGTATCAAGGGTAACAAGCCTGATTGAGTGTTTTCAGCGTATCAAGGGTGACCAAACTGGTAGTGTGTTTTCAGCGTATCAAGATAACCAGACTGGTTGTGTTTCAGCGTAACAAGGTAACCAGACTGGTTGTGTGTTTTCAGTGTATCAAGGGTAACAAGCCTGATTGAGTGTTTTCAGCGTATCAAGGGTAACCAGACTGGTAGTGTGTTTTCAGCATATCAAGATAACCAGACTGGTTGTGTGTTTTCAGCGTAACAAGATAACCAGACTGGTTGTGTGTTTTCAGCGTATCAAGGGTAACAAGCCTGATTGAGTGTTTTCAGCGTATCAAGGGTAACCAGACTGGTAGTGTGTTTTCAGCGTATCAAGATAACCAGACTGGTTGTGTGTTTTCAGCGTAACAAGATAACCAGGCTGGTTGTGTGTTTTCAGCGTATCAAGGGTAACAAGCCTGATTGAGTGTTTTCAGCGTATCAAGGGTAACCAGACTGGTAGTGTGTTTTTAGCGTATCAAGAAAACCAAACTGGTTGTGTTTCAGCGTATCAAGGGTAACCAGACTGGTAGTGTGTTTTCAGCGTATCAAGATAACCAGACTGGTTGTGTGTTTTCAGCGTAACAAGATAACCAGACTGGTTGTGTGTTTTCAGCGTATCAAGGGTAACAAGCCTGATTGAGTGTTTTCAGCGTATCAAGGGTAACCAGACTGGTAGTGTGTTTTCAGCGTATCAATATACCATAACCAGACTGGTTGTGTGTTTTCAGCGTAACAAGATAACCAGGCTGGTTGTGTGTTTTCAGCGTATCAAGGGTAACAAGCCTGATTGAGTGTTTTCAGCGTATCAAGGGTAACCAGACTGGTTGTGTGTTTTCAGCGTATCAAGGGTAACCAGGCTGAGTGAGTGTTTTCTGTGAATCAAGGATAACCAGACTGGTTGTGTGTTTTCAGCGAATTAAGGGTAACCAAATCCAGAAGTTACTGCGCGAGGAGAAGGAGGTCCTCGGGGAGCAGGTGTCCACCATCCATCTCCAGGTTGAGGCTCATATCCTTGTGGTCCGTAAACTAGAGGAGAAGGAACGTGTCCTTCACAACAACATTGCCACTATGGAGAAGGAAATGGCGTAAGTAATGCTGTGGTGCACTTGTTAACCAGATTTTCACAGAGTAAAATCTTGTTATTAGAATGACATATGTCATTGTTCAGGCCAAGGGTGGCATCAAACTCTCCTATGGTATTGAATAATTTTGATTAGGATTGCCATAATATATAGTGACCAAACTTGGTATATATGAAGAGTTTATGGAGATCTTTCATAGGATTGTGTTTTGGGCCCCTAGGGTCAAGGTCAAGGTCAAGGTCACTGGTTCTTAAAAAAAGAAAAATGGTTGGTATTGTATAACTTAAATAGTAAAGGCTGACATATCATGATCAAACCTGTTTTAGAATATATTTTGAATAAGTTTTGGTTTGTAATGAAAGACTCTCAGCTCTGTTTCACTTTCTGTTTACTATTAAAGTTGAGGCAACTATTATGGTAATATGCCACCACATAAAAGGCTTCCCCATTTAAATACAGCCTACCTCAGAAAGGTGCTTTCAAATTGGAGTGTCCCCCATTTTGAATTTTTTTCAAGTTGTTGTGGAAAAAACAAGCAGGAGTCCTTATAGATTTTATTAATTTTGCTTTCCCATGGTGAGTTGTATGTTTAAATTGGTGATTTCATATTATGTAATAGACCGAAGCTTAATATAATTTTGTACATGAACAGGTTAACTCAGCAGGCCATGGAGTTGCACAAGCGTAAAGCAGTGGAGAGCGCCCAGACTGCCGCCGATCTCAAGCTTCATCTGGACAAATACCAGGCCCAGTTACGTGAGGCTCAGGTGGCCGTCGCAGAGAAGACTGGTGCCATCGAGCAGGAAGCTTACAAGTACAAAAGAACGCAGGTACACACCTAGGGTTTAATCACAGCATTGTTGAAGGTCACTCTAGGAATTTTGTTGAAACTGCTCTATAGTCCAAAACACTCAGTGATGTACAATAGTTTTGATATTGGAGTGTTTATAAATGAAGAAAATCATCAAAATTATAATGATTTGCCAAAAATAAATAAAAATTACTTGGAGTCTGCTTTTTTTAAGTAAATAATACAGTCTTTTTGTAATTATGCAAAATTAAAATGTCATTATTAGTGGTTAGTTTCATATAAATGAGTCAAATTGTTCTTGATATAAGGTAGAATAAATCTTTTGGAAACAGGACTTGCTTACAAGTATTAGAAAAAAGTAGTACTGCTAATTAGTGCTAAATATTCAATTTGATAATAAGTTAAGATCTTCCTTTGCATATAATGTTTCAAATTGTGAAGTTTTTACTGAAAACATGTATGGTACAAGGTTTGGTTAGCTTGCTAAAAGTGTTAATTATGTGAGTTCTCAACAGACTTCTTTTTTTTGTAATGTAGGAGGAGATAGCGAAACTACAGCGCAAGTTGGAGCGAAGTAAGAAGATTGAGATGGCTGGAGCCGCAGACGAGGTGCTCATGGCTGAGATTGCAGAGTATAAGGTAACTAATATCTACATACTGGGGCCATATTATCAAATCAAGTATCGTATGATTATATTTTTTCTTTCAAACTACCGGTAATACTTCTGAATGGTTTGATATCAATTAAGAAAGGGCTTATTGATCAGTTTATTTCATTTTGCAAGGAAAAGGTTTGGTTATATTTGTGAAAGTCTCTGTTGCAATATTTTGTTTAAAGCTGTTTGATAAGATGATCACAATGTCACTGATTTCACTTAGAATTAGATCTTACGGCTGTTTCCATTAGAATTAGTTTTACCTCTGTTTCACTAAGAATTAGGTCTTACGGCTGTTTCACCCGGCTGTTTCACTAAGAATTATGTCTTACGGCTGTTTCACTTTAAATTAGGTCTTATGACTGTAACAATGCAGCTTGTTGGGGTATAAATCAAATGCATTGATTTGATGAAAGCTATTCCTTCTAAACATACAACACAACTCAGGAAAGCAAAATTAAAAAATTCTGTTTGTGGAGGTTCCTGCTGGTTTTTCAACCTGTTTAGGCTAAATAAATTGAAGCAAGATGGTTTAGTTTTGAAGTGCCTTCCTGTGGTGGGTTGTATGTGAAAATGAAATTGCCATATACATTCAGTTTAAACTCATATATTTATACCCCCGACAAACGAAGTTTGAAGGGGGTATATTGGAGTCACCCTGTGGTTGGTCGGTTTGTCGATTTTTACAATGATTGTGAAGCAAGAGATTACAAAATTATATAAATCACTCGCGTTGGCATGAGTTTACACGAGAGTGTGGTCTTGTGTTGTGGGGGAAACCCAAGTACCTGGAGGAAACCCACTTGTCTGACTTGGTGACCACAAACCAAACTCATATGCATACAGGCTGAGAATCGAACCCAAGTCGCATAGGTGCCCTCATACAAGAAAATATTGAGTTTATGTCCAGGGATATGGTGTGACAATGAATTGTTTCACAATAACAAATGTTTATATCATGGCATTTTAACTTACACACAAATTTCTCACTTCAGGAGCAGTTGACATGCCCCTCATGTAAGGTGAACAGGAAGGACGCAGTGCTGACCAAGTGTTTCCACGTATTTTGTCTCGAGTGTCTCAAGACAAGATACGAGACTCGACAGAGAAAGTGCCCCAAGTGTAACGCAGGGTTTGGCGCCAATGACTATCATAGACTCTATCTGACTTGATAGATCTGTTAGATCTGAAGAAAATTGTTTTTATTTGGTGGTACCCAAAGTTCATATTTATACTTCCGTAAAGTGGTCACATTACAAATGATTTACACTCTAAATGACTGAATTAAAGGCATAGATGCCAAAATAAGCTGATTCAGAGGGATTCGTCAGCGTTTTATAAGGTCGGACATCAAACATTTTAATGTCAAGTTTAATGTGAATGGTATTGTACCTTGTGTTCAATGATGTATAGATATCTCCTCTTTCAATAGAGCTAGCATTTACGGCCACTCAGAACTATGGTTTCTATGAAGTCATGTCCAGGGTTGTCGCAAAGCTTGCGTTTTAGATATTTCTACTCTTTATTATGTTTCTCTGTTTGGATACTGTTTCACTTCTTTATTAAGTAGGGATTAAAGGAGACAGCAACCTTAGTTTAAAGCTGCACTCTCACAGATTGAACGTTTTGACAACTTTTTTTTATTTTTTGTCTTGGAACAAGCCAATTTTTTGCGAAAATGCCTGGAAACCGGTTATATAAGACTACAGACAAAAAATAGAATACTGATTTTTATATTTATGTTCAAAAATTTATGTTTTATGCATTTTTCTTAAACTCCTTAAACATTCATATCAACAATCTTTTATCATTGGTTTGCCGATATTTACGCAAAAATGTGCTCTTTCCAAGACAAAAAATAAAAAAGGTTGTAAAAACGGTATATCTGTGAGAATGCAGCTTTAAAGTGTTTTTTAAAATTAAAATGTTATCTCAAAGAATTTGTTAGCAAAGAATTTTAGAAATCAACTAAAAATGGCTGAGTTCTGGGCATTTTAATATCTCTAGCATGGGGATGCTATTGTTCGGCTACGTTTTAGTCAATATTGTGTTCAGGAAATAAGTATTGCACATGTAAACCATTTTAGAAGATGAGAGTCGTATAGGTGTCCGCCTCACACGGAAGAGGTTGTGGGTTCGATCCCCATGAGGAGAAATTTCTCATGGCAGCTCAAACCAGTACAGGGGCCATGATTACATTCTTAAGTGTGTGTCTAAAGATAGACTCAGAAAATCACCTTTATTACATATATATTAAAAATAATCTCTTTCCATTCGATTTACACAAATTTAGGTAAGGAATTGATCAATTTAGATAGTAATAAAATTTATCCAATTTCATCATCAATTGTGAACTAGAAGGAAAATTACAATGAAATGATTTGTCGTTTTGCCACTTGAGTCTGACCTCAGACTTGAGATTGTTTGTAATCATTTGTCACAATCAAGCAAAAGGAAATATAAAAGCATAAACTTATTAACTTAACCATTATAGATTAAGAAAAAAAGGTGTTTTGATGAAATAGATCTATATTAGTTTTAATATTTGTGAATGTCCTTCAAACATGTTTCCGAATGTGAATGATTTCCATTATTTGTTTTGGAAAAGGTACAGGATAAATATTGTTATCATTGATACCGAGAATATGTTTGTGTTTGTATGTGACCAGATAGATTTCCACAGTACTACCGTACATTCATGAAGAGCGATTGGTATACATGGTTTTATTTTATTGCATTTTGTCGAAGTGCGATTTTTGATGAATAAATTATTTTTAAATGATTATCAGTCTGTTTATATTTACTGTAATTACGGGCTCAGCCAATGGTAGTCGTATACATGAAATATACACATTCTGATGAAATATCCAAAGAAAGATAGATTAAATACAGCCCATCTCATGAAGCAACTCAAGTTTAATTTCCAACTTGGTGAAAAATTGCCTTTTCTTAAGTTGTTTTCAAAGAAAATTTACAATGTTTGAAAACCAAAAATATGAAAATGGTCTCAACTATATATGCATATGAATACATTCTACAATATTAAGAGTAGACTTGAAATGTCTATTATCTTTGTACAAAGATTGTATATTTTCACTCTTATTTACACAATACTGATTTGTTAAAATATAAATACATAATATCATCAGACCATTAATTATACCCCCGAAATACGATGTTGCAGTCACCCTGTGTTCGGTTGGTCGGTCATTACGGACTGTAGCAATTTTTCTTGTCCGGATGATAACTTGAAAACAACTGGATGGAATTTTATTAAACAATATACGATAACAGAACATAATGAGAGAAAGTGCAGTGTACAAGAACCATAACTCGTGTTAGCTAATTACAGAGTTACTGCCCTTTGATACTTTTCCTTGTCGGAGCATTACTTGAAAACTACTGGATGGAATTTAATTAAACGTCATTCAATGGTAAAGCACAACGAGAGGAAGTGCAGTGTACAGGAACTATAACTGTATTTCAGCTAATTACATGGTGATTGCCATTTGATACTTTTTCTTGTCCGGAGCATAACTTGAAAACTACTGATGGGATTGAAATAAAACTTGGTTTAAAGATATATGGAGGTGAGAGGAAGTGCACAAGCACCATTATCCTATCTTCTTCTTTTTTATAGTAGCAGACACCCCTAATGAAAACATCCAATGAAAACTCTTCGATTGTAATGCTTTAGCCTATATTGTTAAGCACTGGACAACATTTTTTAGGGTTTCATCGTAGCAGTTTGAATTGTTCCAGAAGCATTTTTTTCTTTAATTTTTTCAGTATCTAACATTTTTTACAGAAGCTTATATTTTATTTTCATTGAACAGTAATACTCACAGAGTTATTGCCCTTTGTTATTTTTCCTTGAGTGGAGCATAACTTGAAAACTGATTGATGGGATTCATACAATGGTAAAGCAAAATGAGAGGAAGTGCAGTGTACAATTAACATCCTTCTTTGTGTATGTTGTATGCAAATGTGAAAACCCTTCTTTGCCTATGTTGTATGCATTACTCTATTTCTTTGTTGTATGCATTTCGCACTGCGCCCAATTACTCTATTTCAGCTAATCACAGAGTTACTGCCCTTTGTTACTTTTTCTTGTCCGGAGCATAACTTGAAAACTACTGGATGAAATTTAAACTTTGTACAATGGTAAAGGCTAAAGCACAATAAGAGGAATACAAGAAGAAAGTATGAAGATCAGAAATGCAGTGTACAATAACCTCGGAGTTATGGCATTTTTTCAAAGAAATAGTTTGCCATTCCTGTGTCCATGCAGCATTCGGGGGTAGTCTAAAATAATAGAAGTGTTATACGGGATTCTTCCAATCCCTACTGTAACGTCTAAACGGGAATGTGCAAAAAATGTTTGGGATGTTTGAAATTGTTTTAAGTGAAGTTTTTATGGTTAAAATTGATCATAAAGAGTTATATTAATATTTTACCATGTAAGTGAAATGTTATTATGCACTAAACAAGCATTTAAGTTGTTTACCTTTCTAATAAAACAAAGTTGACTGACACAGACAACAATTATGCGAAGGGGAACAACTCGATACAATCGTAATAACTCGGCCTCCTCCGACAATGCTTCGAGATCGACCTCGTTATACAATTGTAACAACTCGGCCATGGCCGAAATGTTCCGAGCGATTTAAAACGGTGCCCTGAAGCCTTGCAGGTGCCCTTCATGTATATGTATTGTTATGTTTTGACAGAATGAAATGAAGAAAAGCCGCCAAACTCATAATTATAAATTGGATATTTATTTTTTGTGTACGGAACTAATATAAAATAACATTATCTGGTAATATTTCTTGTTTTTATTATATTTTATAGACGCTATATGCTTTAACCCGGAATCCTGATCGGAACAACTACCCACTTTTGATACTAAACAATTTGTACGTGATGGATTTGCCATATCAAAAATCTAAAAAAAAAATCCGTCAACGTACAATTATTTGGACTACATTCGGGGTTATTCGTCACTCCTGTGACAGCTCTAGTTAAAAATTAAGTATATTAATGATGGTCAAAACAAGTTTCATTTCTTAAATCGGTATTTCCTTCTCTCTTGATTTTATAGCAATATATTATAATTAGTACCTTTATTATTGCAAACAAAATGGTGAAGAAGAATAAAGTTAATTCAAGGAAATATAACACACATTATAGGGGGTTCAGTTTGCGACGTCAAATATGTAATTGACGTTAAATTTTACAAAAGATGGACTTTTATTTTTGTTAACTGCAAACGATTGCCTGACATTTTCATGACATGTTTTACATTTCTACACCGATTAAGACTTCTTTTTTATGTAAATTTTAAAATAAACTAACTTAGATTTTACAAATACCGCCTTGTAAAGCAATGTTACTATTCGCCGTTTTTTTCCGAGCTCCGTTTTAAACGGTCACGAAATTCACGCGTTTGACGATGGTGTAACCGAGGCACACCGAGGCAGCTGCCTCGGTTAAAATTTGCAGAGCAAAAATTAAAAAAAAATACATAAAAAGGCAATGAAAAATAAGTAAATTTGCACTCGGAATTCGAGACCCAACTACAATATAACAGAACTATGAACAATTAATTAACCATTATATTGTGATGCTGAATGCACTCGCTTGAAAACTTTCGTGCATCATAATTAATTTATTGCTGAATGGTGTTTCGGGGTAAGCAGATAACAAAACGAATTTTTTCGTTTTATGCAGTGTCTGCGTCTTATCATATAAATTTACGGTGCGCGTTCGCCAATACTTGCGGAAAATATATACTGATATACTTCGATAACATATTCGTCCGAAATGTCTATGAATCAATCTCAATATCGGCGGATTTTTCAATTAATAACTGTTCATGGAATAACCTATAATGAAAATGTTGAACTGTTGATGCTACAGCAGTTAAGTTTGAGCGTTCAGGCACTACCACCAAGACCGTCAACAGTGGTTGCAGTTCCACCAACACAGGAAACAACCGAAGTGGTTTACAATTTACCAGAACCAAACCTCCCTGCATGAGTGCGATGTATGCAAGGATTTTCATCTGGATTAATGTACAAAATTAATAGAAATTGGATTAAAAAAAATATACAAAACTGGATGAATTAATTTGAAGACACCAAGTCATTTATACTTGTTTTATAAACAGTTGGTCTATATTACTCTCGTTCATTGGAGGTGTTAGTTGAATGATACCACAGTATGTTTGTCTTAGACAGAAATGGATTTTTCATGCCGGACTATCTTTTAGAAGCGATCATCGACTTCAGGTTTGTTTCTTTAACCATTTTTGACGAAATGTGTCGAAAAATTCACATTCAGTGAACAGTGAACCTAAACCATCTCTGTGTCACGGGCTTATTTTGGACTCTTTTGCACGCGACGTTAGTGTTGGTCATTAAACGATCTTATATATCATTTAAACTGGCTCTTGGTTCGTCTCAGATCATTTGCTTAGGACAATTCTGAGTAACCAGGGGGGCTCTAAAAGACCATAAACACACCAGATGCAAGGAGTCGATGGGCAGGCCGACCCCCGCCCCCCCCCCCGGACCCATATTAACTCATCGTACTCCCACCTTGAATCAAATTGTGTTAACAAATTTAAATAAATGAGCATCAATTTCGTACAATATCAACCCTGATAAACTGGAAATATAGCCGCTCCTATAGTTATAAGATTTTGCACTATTCAATCTATATATATTCAGAATATAATATCAAGTTTCAAGAGGAATTTCCGATTACGCAATAATCGGAAGTCGGCCATCTTGGAGGCACTTGCGCAATAACGCTTCCGCATAGATACAGTACAGTGCACAAATACAATACCACAGCTGTCAATTGGTAAACATCCTACGGCAAAATGGTGATTAAATGTGCTGTTTTGGGCTGTTCAAATAGGAAAGATCGTGAAAACGACTTTCAATACTATAGATTGCCTGCAATTGTCAGCAATCAGGGCATACATGCCATATTTTTTGGAGACCATTCCATGAGATTTGGTCAAAAGGCTTAAAATTTAGGGGGATTTGGAAAGTATTCCGGGGGATTTTATATCGAAAGTATAAGTTCACGAAATATCAATTTTTTGTATTTTATTCACATAATTATATAAAAATATTCATTCAATATTGCAATGACAACTGAACTAACATCAATTCATAATATATTATGCATATAACACTTCAATGTATTTATATAAAATGTTAAATAATAAAAAAAGTAAATTTTTACAAAAAGCACTACTAAAAAAAATGAATTTTTAGGCACTTCACAGAACTAAGTAAGCACTACTAAAAAAATTCATTTTTAGGCACTTCACAGCACTAGGTCCACATGACAATCAGGATAGCAAACACATGCACAATTAATTGCATGAATTGGTTGATTTATATAGCATGTCCTTGGAAGGAACAATTAAATGAGCTGCAAATGTTATGTTCATTAAACTTTACACTCAGCAGATTGTGAATTGTTTCTGAAGTCAATCTTGACCTTGAGTCTGTCTGAATTTTTCTCAATATGCTGAAACAACGCTCAGCTCAGCGTTTCAGTTTGATGGTGACTGTACTGATATGAATTTAGAATAATCCATCATTATCAGAAACACTACAGTATACCGTAACATTTTCACACGTCGGAAAATTGTCCAATAGTTGCGTGTTAACATCTTCATTTGTAATTTAATGTCAACACCCTTACAGGGTTAAAAACAAACAAACAATTAGTGACACCTGTACAAATTTATTGCGACCTTTCGATCGTATAACGCAGAGATCAAAGGCGCTATTATGGCACACTGTGTAACAATCAAAACATGTACCCTACTGATTGGCAGTTTGTGCAAGGCTGTATACACACCATCAATCGATAATCCAGATGCAAAATACAGCGCATCAAATTCCTTACCGTAAACACGCGGATCAAATCTCGGGTAATAAAACCAGTGACAACACGCTCGTAAGCGGAGGTTTAAAAAAAAAAATCTTTTTTTTTTTGGAAATTCCGGGGGATTTGCATCTCCCGCCAGGAGACCGGGGGATGGACCGAAATTCCGGGGGATTTTTTCCCCCTCCGGGGGATATGGCATGTATGATACAGATCATGTAACAACGTTCCTGCGCCTCCTCATAAGCAGAAAGGAACTTGGTCTGAAAACAAGGTAATGTGAAAATAACTTTGTTGAAAAATAACTAAAAAACATAGGAGTTGTATGTGAAAGCAAGCTAGAAATTCCCCAATGAAAGCTTTCATTAACTCCCATTCTGTTCACAACATTGTTTTTTCTATAAAAAAAAATCCCTTTTTCCTCTCAAACAAAACAAGATTGTACATGAATTCTGGAAGTAGTATTTGTTATTGGTCCCAAATGAATTGTACGATTTGATTCCCCATGGCGAATTTGGTGATAAATATAAGATAGCTCTTCCTCTGTAAAGCATGTTGGTCAATGCAAGCTTTGTCATTTGAACCAATCTTTTAAAAACCTTTTTCGCCCAAAACCTGTCAAATTTGGGAAGATAAGCACATAAAATTAACGATTGGTTGCTGGCACAGGTATGTTGAAAGAGTTATGCACCAGTCAATTGTAACCACGGCCCCTCAGGTCCGGGGGTATACTGGGGATAGCTGGGGAAATGGGCCGTGTTTTTACCTTTCAGATGGCCCTGCAGTGCCGGGTGAATGCGGTGGTTTTGTCTTCACACAAAATATAGCAGGGAATGGGCCTTACCTAGGGTCCCTGGAGTGCGGGGGCATTTGGTGGGGATTATACCATCGATTTGTCCCCGCAGCCCAGGGATTTTTCCCCGGGGTTGGCTGGACCGAAAGTCAAAGTCCCCACTATTCCCTGGACCTGGGGGGGCCATGGTTACAATTGACTGGTGCATTACCTGCTCAGAATGTTAACCTTTGCACCTTCATTTAGATTTAAAAACAGTATACAATTGTATCTTATTTTATCAATAGAAATAATACATCTCTTCTGGAAAATCCACTCCAGTAGGAGTAAACATATTGAACTTCATCTAGAAAAATGATTCCTCGCTTCGTGATCGCACAATATTATGTCTTATGTAACAGTGATATATTGAACATGTTTAAAACAACTTTGGGACGTTCATCCATTTAAATATTCCACAGCTTATTTCAGAATTGGTCCACCAGTATTAATATGATTTCAGCTCTGACCATAACATGAACCATAACCCTTAAAGAGAAATACCTAAATTTCCTGAAGAAATTTTGAAATAGACAGTATATGTTTGAGAGATAATTTAGAATCTATAGCAATTCATGTGGCAGATGGATTGTACACTCTAGCCAAGACAAACATACTGGGAAAATACATCAGATTAACATGTCGCACTTAGCTGTTCAAAAAAAAAGTAGACAACTCAGGAGTGGAACAGAACAGTTGAGTCAGGTTCTGAATTATGTTGAAATAAATCTTGAGGAAGTAAACTCTTGCGTTCCAACAAGGTCGGTTTATCATTTTGTAAACTACATTTTACCTGAAGAGCCCTATAGAAAGGATTGATATCTAATTCGTCTATATCGGTCATCATTCAAATTATCTCATTCATATGAATATATGAAGTTTGTATGTATTTATATTCATTTTATGAGTTTTTTTTAAGAAAAACTAAAGAAATAATTGATTATTTTAAGCCTTTAATTCTATGAAGTCACACAGGTGCACATGCTGGTCTCCATGATTGTCTTTGGAACATGGAAAACTTTCAGAAACTATTGGCCCGATTTCAAAATATTTTCACAGATATGTTCCTTATGTGACCCTTTTATCAATGTTTTTTTTATGATTAATTATTTGTTTTACAATCATTGAAGATATCACCTTCTAACTTCCTAAACTTATTCACACTTACAATGTGCTCTTTTGTAACAAGTTATATAACTCCAATATAAATATTGTAAGAGTAATGGCCCTTTGTAACATTTTAAACAAATACATATTTTCATGATTTTATAAGCCTCATTAAAAAGGGACATATTATAGCCTCACCTGCGGGTTCATGCGGGTGTGTGCCAGTATGTTGTCCTATCAGTAACTTTAGCACCCTCTGTCCAAGGTGAGCGCCATAGGGCCATCTTGGCCCTCTTGTTTGCAGTTAGAAGCTATCCTTAAAGTTTTAAAAGGCTGTTTGGATTGATGTTTTGTGTTTTTGTTAACAACCTAGATCTCTGGCTGTCCCTAATTGAATGTTTCATTCAAGAGCAATGGCATTTAGGTTATAAGGGTTATAGGACAATAGTCTCCTCTGTGTATACTTCTGTTGATTTAAGTGATATGTTTTACTTGTTTCAGCTGGATGAAGATGTGAGAGTCCTAGTTCAAAGATTTGATGCTGAGACAGCTGATGAGGATGAAAACAAAAGTAAGGGCATTAACGCGCATATGATATAGATATGACATAGTAAATTAGAAATCTTTTGGTCATTTCATTCAAAATCATTTTGTATTTCTACACGTGCTACCATTGCAATCCTTTCTTTGGTTTAAAATTGCTCCTTGGATTCTTAAACGGCAAATGCATTTTATTAATGCAGCAACTGAAGCCCATTTTGTGTTATTTCAGTTACAACCAGTGTTTTCAATTTGTTTTACATTTCACACTAGAAATTTAAATATTGATGACAACATTCATGATTGAAATCTTCAATTTCAGATTCCAATGTATTTGTAAAGCTTGTTTTTGCTGGATATGTGTGCATTAAGATTAGGTAAAAGCATCTTGAAGTGGATACAACTGGCTTTGCAAACAATTTCAACAAGAGTATAATCCCCATAGCCCTGAACCCTTCATTTGCTTATTTTCAAATTTAGTTTTGATGTTGGGATTTTTGTCTAGTATCAAAATAAGATTGCATCGGGAGGTTTAAAAATTCTAACTCTTTGTTTCAGACCAGAGCACGGAGACAACATCGTTCCTGGCACTGCTGTCCACCTGGGACAGACAGGAACTGGAACAGCGTCTGGGACAGCGGGTGGAGTTCTCCAAGCGAGCCATTGGGAAACTCCTCCAGGCCTTCGACAGGTTGCTTCAGAGGAACGAGAAACTCCACACCTCTCTCCGTGAAAAGGCAGAACAGGTGAGCACTTCTGTTGTGCCCATGTTTCGCATGTGTAATTTTCTGCTGTACTAGTGATGTTCCCATGATTGATTATAATAGAAAATTTATGGGCTGGGCTTGAAATTTTCTCTCATTATTTGCATTCAGTTAATTTCCACCAATTTTCTAGATTTCATTAATACATACAGAAAATGTTTAGATGTTATTGTAAACCATATCGCCAAAAGCAACAACAACACGTAATAGCTTAAAACAATTCATAACATAAGCATTGTTAAGGATAACGAGTTATTATACAAGAATAAAACTACAATTAAGGTATTGTCAAAAACCGATTGTACTATTGATAATTGGTTACTTGAGTGGAACCAATTATCAGTAGTCGAACTGGAACCGATTCTCAACACTTAACCGTCTGTTGTTTATCGAAGTTATGCCAAAAATGAATGGTTTTGGCCTAATAATTGTTCTGGGATGTTTGTCATTGTTCATATTGGCTAGGCAACAGGCATAACCTTGCTCAATTTTAACCCGAGTTTAATTTAATGAATTATATGAAATAAATATGGTTTACCAAATCTACTTAGTTTTTAGTCCGTCTGAACTTAGATTGCAGAAATAAAAAGAGTTTAAAATTGAAGCTGTTTGTGCAGTGATTCATTTCGAAATATGCGTGATTGATTCTTTGGAATGCATGTTTCAGGACCTTAGATCCTGATAAAAGGATGAGAGTCCTGAGTAAGGTTTTGTTCACAAATTACTTTTAACGAAATTCATCCTGCTGATACACATGGTTAAAATAATAAGACCCCAGGGAAGCCAGGAGAATAGGACTCCGCACGTGCAGCAAACTGTGATGGCAAATTGCAATTTCTTTTAATTATATTCTAGGAAGAGGACCTAAAGTCTGATGTGCCACTTGTGTCAGCCTCATCTGATATACAGCGTCAAGAGATATCACCCATTAAACAGGAGCCTGAGGTTAAGAAGGAGTCTGAAGAAGGGTCAGAGGTGAAACAGGAGCCCGAAGAGGTTAAACAGGGGTCAGAGGGCACAGATGGGGCTGAGGTCAAAACTGAACAGGCCAAGGGTGAGTAGAGAAGATGGTGGTGGTGGCAGCGGTGGTAATGGTGGTAGTGGTGGTGGTGGTGGTGCTGTTTATGATAGCGAAGAAACTGATTATTGAGATTATGATTATGATAATGATGGTGATGGTTTTGTTGGTTGTGGTGGTGGTGGCGATGTTGTTGATGATAGCGAAGGAACAGATAAATGTGGTTATGATGGTGGTGGTGGTGGTGGTGCTGCCGCTGCTGCTGCTGATGATGATGATGATGACTGGGTTTCTTTATCATGGCCTGTCAATAAGGCTGCCAGTACAGGTTTCTATCCAGGAAATGGATTCTTGAGGATTCTTGTCAGCTTTCAGCTGTCGTCACAATCAAGCTTAAATAAATAAGTATGAACTTAACTCATAACATTGTAATGCTTGTTGATAATTAATAATCTCCTGGTCCCAATTTCTCGAAACATCTTAAGTCCCTTATAACAGGATTAAGCTAAGCTTGCTATTTTTGTTTTTCAATAATTTGTGTAATATTTACTTTTTTAACAACTGTTATACTTTAGATAGGAATTGAATTTATGATTATCACAATAAACCATTTTCCTTTCTTAAAGGTTCAATTTAAGTATTATTTTACCGTAGCTAATTTAAACAAGCTACTTAAGCCAGGAAAGCTTAAAACATTTCAAGAATTTGGGGCCTGACGATGTTTGTGATCAGCTGAAAATGGAAGGTTAATTTGTCTTTCAGCAGGAGAGGAGGATCAGAAGCCAGTTAAGCAGGAGGTGAACGATGCGAAGGCCGGAGGTGATGTGAAGGTGGAGGTGAAAGAGGAGCCGATGGAGTCTGAGCCCGCAGAGACATCCCACAGCACGGCCCTTGCGTCTGCCATGAGGGAAGAGCTACAGGAACTACAGATGGAGAACAAGCGCCTTCACAATCTTGTCACTGACCTACATCAGAGGCACCACCAACACACTCTCAAGGTACATGCCTGGTCAGGAGGTAAAGACCTCTTTTATATGCCCATGTGAAATACTTGGTAGCCACAACATTGACAGCTGTCTAACTTGATAAACAGATTTTACGGGTATCAATTGTTTTCCAAACATGCTCACCAACTTTCATCAGAGACACCACCAACACACTCAATGAACATGTTCAGGTAATAACTCTTTTTTGAATTTGCCTATAAGCAATACTGGCCATCCACACCATTGCCAACTTTCTTATTTCAACAGATTGTGTCCAATGTTTACTAAACTTGGTTATAGTGTGTATCCGCAGTATCTCAGACAAGATAGATTACAAGCCATATTGCTTTTGGTGATCCTGTGTTGTATTGCATCAAAAGTGTCAAAATTTGATAGAATTTGTCCTATTTCATAACCTGTATAGTTCAATTTCACTTAAATATACACTGGTTAAGGTAGTCAAGCTAATATACAAGTTTTATTTATTAAAGTTCTGTGAAATATGCTGTCATATTGACCAAAAAATCATAATTGACCAAGGTGATAGCCAAGGTCAATAATGATTTTGTGGTCAATATGAACTGTGTATTTCACAGCTAAAAAGTAAATAACTGTTTTATTCCACATAAAGCATGATATTTTATAACCTCATGTGATAAATAGTTAAAAATACAGGTCAATATGAGTTTCTGAAGTGAGTTTTCCAGCGTTATTATGACATCATATCATAAACTGTTTCCAGTCTATAAATAGACAGGTCAATATGGCTTTTTTTTGTCTTTGAAGATTGCTCTTCGTCCAATCATGGATGGTTTATTTATAGTTCATGTAATGAAACAGATAAAAATAAACAAAGAACTTAAATCTGAATTCCATCTAGTTCCTTCTGTGACCCCTGTACAGGTAGCGGAGCTGCAGGACAAGTTGACAGCTGCTGAGACAGAGATTGCCGAGTTGAAGAACAAGGTGGAGGATGCCGAGTATAACTACCAGGTGTCGTCCGCACGCGCTGAAAAACTCGACCGATACCTCTCAGACGCCCTCCAAAAACTTCAGAACTATGAAGATAAGAACGTTATCCAGCTTGAAGGTGGCAAGTCTGTCACAGGTGTCTCCAAAAATAAGGTAAAGATTTTGTGGGAAAGGCTGATGATATCGAAATCAATAAGAAATTATATTGAATTAGATTTATTCATAAATGTATGGCCTTATAAAATAGTCCAATTCATTTTGGTAGAACATTTAAAGTAGAAGAATAAGTATTAGTGGTACGGAAATAGAATGCTTGACTTGAAATCTGGTAATGAATAAAAATAAGAATCTTGAATGGAGCAATAAAATAAACCCCAAAAACAACAAATATTTGAAACTGAAACAATTTCAAGTAGATCGGTAACAATTAAAAATTACTCAGTTTGACCTTTTTACACTTTTTAGAAGTCATGAGGACTTCTGTGAACTGGTCAGGATAATCCAAACAAACTATTTTTTCAATTGTTGCCGAATGTTTGTTGTTTGTCTTCCATGCAGTTTGATGAGATTCTGTCCGACCTGGAGGAGCAGCGGGAGCTGGCAACCAATCGGCTTGTAGAGCTCGAGAAACTGCAGAAGGACCACCAGAAGGCTCTTAAAGATATTGAGCAACTGAAACTGGATGTAAGTGCTGCATGTCGGATCAAAAGATTATTGTGAAGTTAAGTGATCTAAACACTACACAGTAAGTATGTATTGAATGTGTAAACTTTGAGAATGGTAGAAAGATTGAAAAATCTTTTAAGGTTTAAG